>NC_060186.1:71165254-71285254 GCF_021184085.1 Oncorhynchus gorbuscha | reverse complement strand
TGTGTATATACCTATTAGGTTAATATCAAACATGGAGCTGACTGACCCCCCCTCTACTGACTCCTACCCTATTCCTCCCTTTGTTTACAGCCTACACTATCCTCTTCCTCCTTGTGTCTACAGCCTACACTATCCTCTTCCTCTCTATGTCTACTGCCTCTCCTATCCTCTTACTCCCTTTGTCTACTGCCTACACTATCCTCTTCCTCTCTGTCTACTGCCTCTCCTATCCTCTTCCTCTCTATGTCTACTGCCTATACTATCCTCTTACTCCCTTTGTCTACTGCCTATACTATCCTCTTCCTCCCTGTGTCTACTGCCTATACTATCCTCTTCCTCTCTATGTCTACTGCCTATCCTATCCTCTTCCTCTATGTATACTGCCTCTACTATCCTCTTCCTCTCTATGTCTACTGCCTCTCCTATCCTCTTCCTCTCTATGTCTACTGCCTATACTATCCTCTTCCTCTCTATGTCTACTGCCTATCCTATCCTCTTCCTCTATGTATACTGCCTCTACTATCCTCTTCCTCTCTATGTCTACTGCCTCTCCTATCCTCTTCCTCTCTATGTCTACTGCCTCTCCTATCCTCTTCCTCTCTATGTCTACTGCCTATACTATCCTCTTCCTCTCTATGTCTACTGCCTATACTATCCTCTTCCTCTCTATGTCTACTGCCTACACTATCCTCTTCCTCTATGTATACTGCCTATACTATCCTCTTCCTCTCTATGTCTACTGCCTCTCCTATCCTCTTCCTCTCTATGTCTACTGCCTATACTATCCTCTTCCTCTCTCTGTCTACTGCCTATACTATCCTCTTCCTCTCTATGTCTACTGCCTATACTATCCTCTTCCTCTCTATGTCTACTGCCTATACTATCCTCTTCCTCTATGTATACTGCCTATACTATCCTCTTCCTCTCTATGTCTACTGCCTCTCCTATCCTCTTCCTCTCTATGTCTACTGCCTATACTATCCTCTTCCTCTCTCTGTCTACTGCCTATACTATCCTCTTCCTCTCTATGTCTACTGCCTATACTATCCTCTTCCTCTATGTCTACTGCCTCTCCTATCCTCTTCCTCTATGTATACTGCCTATACTATCCTCTTCCTCTCTATGTCTACTGCCTATACTATCCTCTTCCTCTCTATGTCTACTGCCTATACTATCCTCTTCCTCTATGTCTACTGCCTATACTATCCTCTTCCTCTCTATGTCTACTGCCTATACTATCCTCTTCCTCTCTATGTCTACTGCCTCTCCTATCCTCTTCCTCTCTATGTCTACTGCCTATACTATCCTCTTCCTCTCTATGTCTACTGCCTACACTATCCTCTTCCTCTCTATGTCTACTGCCTATACTATCCTCTTCCTCTATATGTCTACTGCCTATACTATCCTCTTCCTCTCTATGTCTACTGCCTATACTATCCTCTTCCTCTCTATGTCTACTGCCTCTACTATCCTCTTCCTCTCTATGTCTACTGCCTATACTATCCTCTTCCTCTCTATGTCTACTGCCTATACTATCCTCTTCCTCTATGTATACTGCCTATACTATCCTCTTCCTCTCTATGTCTACTGCCTATACTATCCTCTTCCTCTCTATGTCTACTGCCTATACTATCCTCTTCCTCTATATGTCTACTGCCTCTCCTATCCTCTTCCTCTCTATGTCTACTGCCTATACTATCCTCTTCCTCTCTATGTCTACTGCCTATACTATCCTCTTCCTCTATGTCTACTGCCTATACTATCCTCTTCCTCTCTATGTCTACTGCCTATACTATCCTCTTCCTCTCTATGTCTACTGCCTCTCCTATCCTCTTCCTCTCTATGTCTACTGCCTATACTATCCTCTTCCTCTCTATGTCTACTGCCTACACTATCCTCTTCCTCTCTATGTCTACTGCCTCTACTATCCTCTTCCTCTCTATGTCTACTGCCTATACTATCCTCTTCCTCTCTATGTCTACTGCCTCTCCTATCCTCTTCCTCTCTATGTCTACTGCCTATACTATCCTCTTCCTCTTTATGTCTACTGCCTATACTATCCTCTTCCTCTCTGTCTACTGCCTATACTATCCTCTTCCTCTCTGTCTACTGCCTATACTATCCTCTTCCTCTCTATGTCTACTGCCTATACTATCCTCTTCCTCTCTATGTCTACTGCCTATCCTATCCTCTTCCTCTATGTCTACTGCCTATACTATCCTCTTCCTCTCTATGTCTACTGCCTATACTATCCTCTTCCTCTCTATGTCTACTGCCTACACTATCCTCTTCCTCTCTATGTCTACTGCCTATACTATCCTCTTTCCTCTATGTATACTGCCTATACTATCCTCTTCCTCTCTATGTCTACTGCCTATACTATCCTCTTCCTCTCTATGTGCCTACTATCCTCTTCCTCTCTATGTCTACTGCCTATACTATCCTCTTCTCTATGTCTACTGCCTCTTACTATCCTCTTCCTCCTCTCTATGTCTACTGCCTATACTATCCTCTTCCTCTCTATGTCTACTGCCTCTACTATCCTCTTCCTCTCTATGTCTACTGCCTATACTATCCTCTTCCTCTCTATGTCTACTGCCTATACTATCCTCTTCCTCTCTATGTCTACTGCCTATACTATCCTCTTCCTCTTATGTCTACTGCCTATACTATCCTCTTCCTCTCTATGTCTACTGCCTATACTATCCTCTTCCTCTCTATGTCTACTGCCTATACTATCCTCTTCCTCTCTATGTCTACTGCCTATACTATCCTCTTCCTCTCTATGTCTACTCTCTCTCCTATATCCTATCCTCTTCCTCTATGTCTACTGCCTATACTATCCTCTTCCTCTCTATGTCTACTGCCTATCCTATCCTCTTCCTCTATGTATACTGCCTATACTATCCTCTTCCTCTCTATGTCTACTGCCTATACTATCCTCTTCCTCTATGTCTACTGCCTATGTCTACTATCCTCTTCCTTCTCTATGTCTACTGCCTATCCTATCCTCTTCCTCTATGTATACTGCCTATACTATCCTCTTCCTCTCTATGTCTATCCTCTTCCTCTCTATGTCTACTGCCTATACTATCCTCTTCCTCTCTATGTCTACTGCCTATACTATCCTCTTCCTCTCTATGTCTACTGCCTATCCTATCCTCTTCCTCTATGTATACTGCCTATACTATCCTCTTCCTCTCTATGTCTACTGCCTATACTATCCTCTTCCTCTCTATGTCTACTGCCTATACTATCCTCTTCCTCTCTATGTCTACTGCCTATACTATCCTCTTCCTCTCTATGTCTACTGCCTATACTATCCTCTTCCTCTATGTATACTGCCTATACTATCCTCTTCCTGCCTACTATGTCTACTGCCTATACTATCCTCTTCCTCTCTATGTCTACTGCCTATACTATCCTCTTCCTCTCTATGTCTACTGCCTATACTATCCTCTTCCTCTCTATGTCTACTGCCTATACTATCCTCTTCCTCTATGTCTACTGCCTATACTATCCTCTTCCTCTCTATGTCTACTGCCTATACTATCCTCTTCCTCTCTATGTCTACTGCCTATACTATCCTCTTCCTCTCTATGTCTACTGCCTATACTATCCTCTTCCTCTCTATGTCTACTGCCTATACTATCCTCTTCCTCTCTATGTCTACTGCCTATCCTCTTCCTCTCTACTATCCTCTTCCTCTATGTCTACTGCCTATACTATCCTCTTCTCTCTATGTCTACTGCCTATACTATCCTCTTCCTCTCTATGTCTACTGCCTATACTATCCTCTTCTCTCTATGTCTACTGCCTATACTATCCTCTTCCTCTCTATGTCTACTGCCTATACTATCCTCTTCCTCTCTATGTCTACTGCCTATACTATCCTCTTCCTCTCTATGTCTACTGCCTATACTATCCTCTTCCTCTCTATGTCTACTGCCTATACTATCCTCTTCCTCTCTATGTCTACTGCCTATACTATGCCTATACTATCCTCTTCCTCTATGTCTACTGCCTATACTATCCTCTTCCTCTCTATGTCTACTGCCTATACTATCCTCTTCCTCTCTATGTCTACTGCCTATACTATCCTCTTCCTCTCTCTACTGTCTACTGCCTATACTATCCTCTTCCTCTCTATGTCTACTGCCTATACTATCCTCTTCCCTCTATGTCTACTGCCTATACTATCCTCTTCCTCTATGTCTACTGCCTATACTATCCTCTTCCTCTCTATGTCTACTGCCTATACTATCCTCTTCCTCTCTATGTCTACTGCCTATACTAT
This sequence comes from Oncorhynchus gorbuscha, assembly GCF_021184085.1. Taxonomy (NCBI): domain Eukaryota; kingdom Metazoa; phylum Chordata; class Actinopteri; order Salmoniformes; family Salmonidae; genus Oncorhynchus; species Oncorhynchus gorbuscha. The sequence continues at coordinate 71,280,957 of NC_060186.1, read as the reverse complement.
CCTCTTTCTCTCTATGTCTACTGCCTATACTATCCTCTTCCTCTCTATGTCTACTGCCTATACTATCCTCTTCCTCTCTATGTCTACTGCCTCTACTATCCTCTTCCTCTCTATGTCTACTGCCTATACTATCCTCTTCCTCTCTATGTCTACTGCCTATACTATCCTCTTCCTCTCTATGTCTACTGTCTACTATCCTCTTCCTCTATGTCTACTGCCTATACTATCCTCTTCCTCTCTATGTCTACTGCCTATACTATCCTCTTCCTCTCTATGTCTACTGCCTATACTATCCTCTTCCTCTCTATGTCTACTGCCTATACTATCCTCTTCCTCTCTATGTCTACTGCCTATACTATCCTCTTCCTCTCTATGTCTACTGCCTATACTATCCTCTTCCTCTCTATGTCTACTGCCTATACTATCCTCTTCCTCTCTATGTCTACTGCCTATACTATCCTCTTCCTCTCTATGTCTACTGCCTATACTATCCTCTTCCTATACTATGTCTACTGCCTCTACTATCCTCTTCCTCTCTATGTCTACTGCCTATACTATCCTCTTCCTCTCTATGTCTACTGCCTATACTATCCTCTTCCTCTATGTCTACTGCCTATACTATCCTCTTCCTCTCTATGTCTACTGCCTATACTATCCTCTTCCTCTCTATGTCTACTGCCTATACTATCCTCTTCCTCTCTATGTCTACTGCCTATACTATCCTCTTCCTCTCTATGTCTACTGCCTACACTATCCTCTTCCTCTCTATGTCTACTGCTCTATACTATCCTCTTCCTCTCTATGTCTACTGCCTCTACTATCCTCTTCCTCTCTATGTCTACTGCCTATACTATCCTCTTCCTCTATGTCTACTGTCTACTGCCTATACTATCCTCTTCCTCTCTATGTCTACTGCCTATACTATCCTCTTCCTCTTTATGTCTACTGCCTATACTATCCTCTTCCTCTCTGTCTACTGCCTATACTATCCTCTTCCTCTCTGTCTACTGCCTATACTATCCTCTTCCTCTCTATGTCTACTGCCTATACTATCCTCTTCCTCTCTATGTCTACTGCCTATCCTATCCTCTTCCTCTATGTCTACTGCCTATACTATCCTCTTCCTCTCTATGTCTACTGCCTATACTATCCTCTTCCTCTCTATGTCTACTGCCTATACTATCCTATACTTGCCTATACTATCCTCTTCCTCTCTATGTCTACTGCCTATACTATCCTCTTCCTCTATGTATACTGCCTATACTATCCTCTTCCCTCTATGTCTACTGCCTATACTATCCTCTTCCTCTCTATGTCTACTGCCTATACTATCCTCTTCCTCTCTATGTCTACTGCCTATCCTCTTCCTCTATGTCTACTGCCTCTACTATGTCTATGCCTACTGCCTATCCTCTTCCTCTCTATGTCTACTGCCTCTACTATCCTCTTGCCTCTATGTCTACTCCTCTTCCTCTTCCTCTCTATGTCTACTGCCTATACTATCCTCTTCCTCTCTATGTCTACTGCCTCTACTATCCTCTTCCTCTCTATGTCTACTGCCTATACTATCCTCTTCCTCTCTATGTCTACTGCCTATACTATCCTCTTCCTTCTCTATGTCTACTGCCTATACTATCCTCTTCCTCTCTATGTCTACTGCCTATACTATCCTCTTCCTCTCTATGTCTACTGCCTATACTATCCTCTTCCTCTCTATGTCTACTGCCTATACTATCCTCTTCCTCTATGTCTACTGCCTATACTATCCTCTTCCTCTCTATGTCTACTGCCTATACTATCCTCTTCCTCTCTATGTCTACTGCCTATACTATCCTCTTCCTCTCTATGTCTACTGCCTATACTATCCTCTTCCTCTATGTCTACTGCCTATACTATCCTCTTCCTCTCTATGTCTACTGCCTATACTATCCTCTTCCTCTATGTCTACTGCCTATACTATCCTCTTCCTCTCTATGTCTACTGCCTATACTATCCTCTTCCTCTCTATGTCTACTGCCTATACTATCCTCTTCCTCTCTATGTCTACTGCCTATACTATCCTCTTCCTCTCTATGTCTACTGCCTATACTATCCTCTTCCTCTCTATGTCTACTGCCTCTACTATCCTCTTCCTCTCTATGTCTACTGCCTATACTATCCTCTTCCTCTATTCTACTGCCTATACTGTCTCTATGTACTGCCTATACTATCCTCTTCCTCTCTATACTGCCTATACTATCCTACTATGTCTACTGCCTATACTATCCTCTTCCTCTCTATGTCTACTGCCTATACTATCCTCTTCCTCTATGTATACTGCCTATACTATCCTCTTCCTCTCTATGTCTACTGCCCTCTCCTATCCTCTTCCTTCCTCTATGTCTACTGCCTATACTATCCTCTTCCTCTCTCTGTCTACTGCCTATACTATCCTCTTCCTCTCTATGTCTACTGCCTATACTATCCTCTTCTCTCTATGTCTACTGCCTCTCCTATCCTCTTCCTCTCTATGTCTACTGCCTATACTATCCTCTTCCTCTCTATGTCTACTGCCTATACTATCCTCTTCCTCTCTATGTCTACTGCCTATACTATCCTCTTTCTCTATGTCTACTGCCTATACTATCCTCTTCCTCTCTATGTCTACTGCCTATACTATCCTCTTCCTCTCTATGTCTACTGCCTCTCCTATCCTCTTCCTCTCTATGTCTACTGCCTATACTATCCTCTTCCTCTCTATGTCTACTGCCTACACTATCCTCTTCCTCTCTATGTCTACTGCCTATACTATCCTCTTCCTCTCTATGTCTACTGCCTATACTATCCTCTTCCTCTCTATGTCTACTGCCTATACTATCCTCTTCCTCTCTATGTCTACTGCCTCTACTATCCTCTTCCTCTCTATGTCTACTGCCTATACTATCCTCTTCCTCTCTATGTCTACTGCCTATACTATCCTCTTCCCTCTATGTCTACTGCCTATACTATCCTCTTCCTCTCTATGTCTACTGCCTATACTATCCTCTTCCTCTCTATGTCTACTGCCTATACTATCCTCTTCCTCTCTATGTCTATCCTCTTCCTCTCTGCCTCTCCTATCCTCTTCCTCTCTATGTCTACTGCCTATACTATCCTCTTCCTCTCTATGTCTACTGCCTATACTATCCTCTTCCTCTATGTCTACTGCCTATACTATCCTCTTCCCTCTATGCCCTCTTCCTCTCTATGTCTACTGCCTATACTATCCTCTTCCTCTCTATGTCTACTGCCTCTCCTATCCTCTTCCTCTCTATGTCTACTGCCTATACTATCCTCTTCCTCTCTATGTCTACTGCCTATACTATCCTCTTCCTCTCTATGTCTACTGCCTCTACTATCCTCTTCCTCTCTATGTCTACTGCCTATACTATCCTCTTCCTCTCTATGTCTACTGCCTATACTATCCTCTTCCTCTCTATGTCTACTGCCTATACTATCCTCTTCCTCTCTATGTCTACTGCCTATACTATCCTCTTCCTCTCTATGTCTACTGCCTATACTATCCTCTTCCTCTCTATGTCTACTGCCTATACTATCCTCTTCCTCTCTATGTCTACTGCCTATACTATCCTCTTCCTCTCTATGTCTACTGCCTATCCTATCCTCTTCCTCTATGTCTACTGCCTATACTATCCTCTTCCTCTCTATGTCTACTGCCTATACTATCCTCTTCCTCTCTATGTCTACTGCCTACACTATCCTCTTCCTCTCTATGTCTACTGCCTATACTATCCTCTTCCTCTATGTATACTGCCTATACTATCCTCTTCCTCTCTATGTCTACTGCCTATACTATCCTCTTCCTCTCTATGTCTACTGCCTACACTATCCTCTTCCTCTCTATGTCTACTGCCTATACTATCCTCTTCCTCTATATGTCTACTGCCTACACTATCCTCTTCCTCTCTATGTCTACTGCCTCTACTATCCTCTTCCTCTCTATGTCTACTGCCTATACTATCCTCTTCCTCTCTATGTCTACTGCCTATACTATCCTCTTCCTCTATGTCTACTGCCTATACTATCCTCTTCCTCTCTATGTCTACTGCCTATACTATCCTCTTCCTCTCTATGTCTACTGCCTCTCCTATCCTCTTCCTCTCTATGTCTACTGCCTATACTATCCTCTTCCTCTCTATGTCTACTGCCTATACTATCCTCTTCCTCTCTATGTCTACTGCCTATACTATCCTCTTCCTCTCTATGTCTACTGCCTATACTATCCTCTTCCTCTCTATGTCTACTGCCTATACTATCCTCTTCCTCTCTATGTCTACTGCCTATACTATCCTCTTCCTCTCTATGTCTACTGCCTATACTATCCTCTTCCTCTCTATGTCTACTGCCTATACTATCCTCTTCCTCTCTATGTCTACTGCCTATACTATCCTCTTCCTCTCTATGTCTACTGCCTACACTATCCTCTTCCTCTCTATGTCTACTGCCTATACTATCCTCTTCCTCTCTATGTCTACTGCCTATACTATCCTCTTCCTCTCTATGTCTACTGCCTATACTATCCTCTTCCTCTCTATGTCTACTGCCTATACTATCCTCTTCCTCTCTATGTCTACTGCCTATACTATCCTCTTCTCTCTATGTCTACTGCCTATACTATCCTCTTCCTCTCTATGTCTACTGCCTATACTATCCTCTTTCCTCTCTATGTCTACTGCCTATACTATCCTCTTCCTCTCTATGTCTACTGCCTATACTATCCTCTTCCTCTATGTCTACTGCCTATACTATCCTCTTCCTCTCTATGTCTACTGCCTATACTATCCTCTTCCTCTCTATGTCTACTGCCTATACTATCCTCTTCCTCTCTATGTCTACTGCCTATCCTATCCTCTTCCTCTATGTCTACTGCCTATACTATCCTCTTCCTCTCTATGTCTACTGCCTATACTATCCTCTTCCTCTATGTCTACTGCCTATACTATCCTCTTCCTCTCTATGTCTACTGCCTATACTATCCTCTTCCTCTCTATGTCTACTGCCTATACTATCCTCTTCCTCTCTATGTCTACTGCCTATCCTATCCTCTTCCTCTATGTATACTGCCTATACTATCCTCTTCCTCTCTATGTCTACTGCCTATCCTATCCTCTTCCTCTCTATGTCTACTGCCTATACTATCCTCTTCCTCTCTATGTCTACTGCCTATACTATCCTCTTCCTCTCTATGTCTACTGCCTATACTATCCTCTTCCTCTATGTCTACTGCCTATACTATCCTCTTCCTCTCTATGTCTACTGCCTATACTATCCTCTTCCTCTCTATGTCTACTGCCTCTACTATCCTCTTCCCTCTATGTCTACTGCCTATACTATCCTCTTCCTCTCTATGTCTACTGCCTATGTATACTATCCTCTTCCTCTCTATGTCTACTGCCTATACTATCCTCTTCCTCTCTATGTCTACTGCCTATACTATCCTCTTCCTCTCTATGTCTACTGCCTATACTATCCTCTTCCCTCTATGTCTACTGCCTATACTATCCTCTTCCCTCTATGTCTACTGCCTATACTATCCTCTTCCTCTCTATGTCTACTGCCTATACTATCCTCTTCCTCTCTATGTCTACTTCCTCTCTATCCTCTTCCTCTCTATGTCTACTGCCTATATACTATCCTATACTATTCCTCTCTATGTCTACTGCCTATACTATCCTCTTCCTCTCTATGTCTACTGCCTATACTATCCTCTTCCCTCTATGTCTACTGCCTATACTATCCTCTTCCTCTCTATGTCTACTGCCTATACTATCCTCTTCCTCTCTATGTCTACTGCCTATACTATCCTCTTCCTCTCTATGTCTACTGCCTATACTATCCTCTTCCTCTCTATGTCTACTGCCTCCTATCCTCTTCCTCTCTATGTCTACTCCTCTTCCTCTCTATGTCTACTGCCTATACTATCCTCCTCTATGTCTACTGCCTATACTATCCTCTTCCTCTCTGTCTACTGCCTATACTATCCTCTTCCTCTCTATGTCTACTGCCTATACTATCCTCTTCCTCTCTATGTCTACTGCCTCTCCTATCCTCTTCCCTCTATGTCTACTGCCTATACTATCCTCTTCCTCTCTATGTCTACTGCCTATACTATCCTCTTCCTCTCTATGTCTACTGCCTATACTATCCTCTTCCCTCTATGTCTACTGCCTATACTATCCTCTTCCTCTCTATGTCTACTGTACTACTTCCTATACTCTACTCCTCTTCCTCTCTATGTCTACTGCCTATACTATCCTCTTCCTCTCTATGTCTACTGCCTATACTATCCTCTTCCTCTCTATGTCTACTGCCTACACTATCCTCTTCCTCTCTATGTCTACTGCCTATACTATCCTCTTCCTCTATATGTCTACTGCCTATACTATCCTCTTCCTCTCTATGTCTACTGCCTATACTATCCTCTTCCTCTCTATGTCTACTGCCTCTACTATCCTCTTCCTCTCTATGTCTACTGCCTATACTATCCTCTTCCTCTCTATGTCTACTGCCTATACTATCCTCTTCCTCTATGTATACTGCCTATACTATCCTCTTCCTCTCTATGTCTACTGCCTATACTATCCTCTTCCTCTCTATGTCTACTGCCTATACTATCCTCTTCCTCTATATGTCTACTGCCTCTCCTATCCTCTTCCTCTCTATGTCTACTGCCTATACTATCCTCTTCCTCTCTATGTCTACTGCCTATACTATCCTCTTCCTCTATGTCTACTGCCTATACTATCCTCTTCCTCTCTATGTCTACTGCCTATACTATCCTCTTCCTCTCTATGTCTACTGCCTCTCCTATCCTCTTCCTCTCTATGTCTACTGCCTATACTATCCTCTTCCTCTCTATGTCTACTGCCTACACTATCCTCTTCCTCTCTATGTCTACTGCCTCTACTATCCTCTTCCTCTCTATGTCTACTGCCTATACTATCCTCTTCCTCTCTATGTCTACTGCCTCTCCTATCCTCTTCCTCTCTATGTCTACTGCCTATACTATCCTCTTCCTCTTTATGTCTACTGCCTATACTATCCTCTTCCTCTCTGTCTACTGCCTATACTATCCTCTTCCTCTCTGTCTACTGCCTATACTATCCTCTTCCTCTCTATGTCTACTGCCTATACTATCCTCTTCCTCTCTATGTCTACTGCCTATCCTATCCTCTTCCTCTATGTCTACTGCCTATACTATCCTCTTCCTCTCTATGTCTACTGCCTATACTATCCTCTTCCTCTCTATGTCTACTGCCTACACTATCCTCTTCCTCTCTATGTCTACTGCCTATACTATCCTCTTCCTCTATGTATACTGCCTATACTATCCTCTTCCTCTCTATGTCTACTGCCTATACTATCCTCTTCCTCTCTATGTCTACTGCCTACACTATCCTCTTCCTCTCTATGTCTACTGCCTATACTATCCTCTTCCTCTATATGTCTACTGCCTACACTATCCTCTTCCTCTCTATGTCTACTGCCTCTACTATCCTCTTCCTCTCTATGTCTACTGCCTATACTATCCTCTTCCTCTCTATGTCTACTGCCTCTCCTATCCTCTTCCTCTCTATGTCTACTGCCTATACTATCCTCTTCCTCTTTATGTCTACTGCCTATACTATCCTCTTCCTCTCTGTCTACTGCCTATACTATCCTCTTCCTCTCTGTCTACTGCCTATACTATCCTCTTCCTCTCTATGTCTACTGCCTATACTATCCTCTTCCTCTCTATGTCTACTGCCTATCCTATCCTCTTCCTCTATGTCTACTGCCTATACTATCCTCTTCCTCTCTATGTCTACTGCCTATCCTATCCTCTTCCTCTATGTATACTGCCTATACTATCCTCTTCCTCTCTATGTCTACTGCCTATCCTATCCTCTTCCTCTATGTCTACTGCCTATACTATCCTCTTCCTCTCTATGTCTACTGCCTATCCTATCCTCTTCCTCTATGTATACTGCCTATACTATCCTCTTCCTCTCTATGTCTACTGCCTATACTATCCTCTTCCTCTCTATGTCTACTGCCTATACTATCCTCTTCCTCTCTATGTCTACTGCCTCTCCTATCCTCTTCCTCTATGTATACTGCCTATACTATCCTCTTCCTCTCTATGTCTACTGCCTCTCCTATCCTCTTCCTCTCTATGTCTACTGCCTATACTATCCTCTTCCTCTCTATGTCTACTGCCTATACTATCCTCTTCCTCTCTGTCTACTGCCTATACTATCCTCTTCCTCTATGTATACTGCCTATACTATCCTCTTCCTCTATATGTCTACTGCCTATACTATCCTCTTCCTCTCTATGTCTACTGCCTCTACTATCCTCTTCCTCTCTATGTCTACTGTCTATACTATCCTCTTCCTCTCTATGTCTACTGCCTATACTATCCTCTTCCTCTATGTATACTGCCTATACTATCCTCTTCCTCTATATGTCTACTGCCTATACTATCCTCTTCCTCTCTATGTCTACTGCCTCTACTATCCTCTTCCTCTCTATGTCTACTGCCTCTCCTATCCTCTTCCTCTCTATGTCTACTGCCTATACTATCCTCTTCCTCTCTATGTCTACTGCCTATACTATCCTCTTCCTCTCTATGTCTACTGCCTACACTATCCTCTTCCTCTCTGTCTACTGCCTATACTATCCTCTTCCTCTCTATGTCTACTGTCTATACTATCCTCTTCCTCTCTATGTCTACTGCCTATACTATCCTCTTCCTCTCTATGTCTACTGCCTATACTATCCTCTTCCTCTCTATGTCTACTGCCTATACTATCCTCTTCCTCTCTATGTCTACTGCTCTATGTCTACTATCACTATCCTCTTCCTCTCTGTCTACTGCCTATACTATCCTCTTCCTCTCTATGTCTACTGCCTCTCCTATCCTCTTCCTCTCTATGTCTACTGCCTATACTATCCTCTTCCTCTCTATGTCTACTGCCTATACTATCCTCTTCCTCTCTATGTCTACTGCCTATACTATCCTCTTCCTCTCTGTCTACTGCCTATACTATCCTCTTCCTCTCTATGTCTACTGCCTATACTATCCTCTTCCTCTCTATGTCTACTGCCTACACTATCCTCTTCCTCTCTGTCTATCCTCTTCCTCTCTGTCTACTGCCTATACTATCCTCTTCCTCTATGTCTACTGCCTATACTATCCTCTTCCTCTCTATGTCTACTGCCTACACTATCCTCTTCCTCTCTATGTCTACTGCCTATACTATCCTCTTCCTCTATATGTCTACTGCCTACACTATCCTCTTCCTCTCTATGTCTACTGCCTCTACTATCCTCTTCCTCTCTATGTCTACTGCCTATACTATCCTCTTCCTCTCTATGTCTACTGCCTCTCCTATCCTCTTCCTCTCTATGTCTACTGCCTATACTATCCTCTTCCTCTTTATGTCTACTGCCTATACTATCCTCTTCCTCTCTGTCTACTGCCTATACTATCCTCTTCCTCTCTATGTCTACTGCCTATACTATCCTCTTCCTCTCTATGTCTACTGCCTATACTATCCTCTTCCTCTCTATGTCTACTGCCTCTCCTATCCTCTTCCTCTCTATGTCTACTGCCTATACTATCCTCTTCCTCTCTATGTCTACTGCCTCTCCTATCCTCTTCCTCTCTATGTCTACTGCCTATACTATCCTCTTCCTCTCTATGTCTACTGCCTATACTATCCTCTTCCTCTCTATGTCTACTGCCTACACTATCCTCTTCCTCTCTATGTCTACTGCCTATACTATCCTCTTCCTCTCTATGTCTACTGCCTATACTATCCTCTTCCTCTCTATGTCTACTGCCTATACTATCCTCTTCCTCTCTATGTCTACTGCCTACACTATCCTCTTCCTCTCTATGTCTACTGCCTATACTATCCTCTTCCTCTCTATGTCTACTGCCTATACTATCCTCTTCCTCTCTATGTCTACTGCCTATACTATCCTCTTCCTCTCTCTGTCTACTGCCTATACTATCCTCTTCCTCTCTATGTCTACTGCCTATACTATCCTCTTCCTCTCTATGTCTACTGCCTACACTATCCTCTTCCTCTCTATGTCTACTGCCTATACTATCCTCTTCCTCTCTATGTCTACTGCCTATACTATCCTCTTCCTCTCTCTGTCTACTGCCTATACTATCCTCTTGCTCCCTTCGTCTATTGCTCTCCTTTCAACACCATTTCATTCCCGCCCTCATTCTCTTCCACACCTTCTCATCAATTTGTAAAATAGCGAACTTTCTCTTTAACAAGTGCTGACAGCAAGATTACATTTGATCAGACATAGCGTTGGTAAGGAAATTATTTCTGGAGGGGGAGAATACTTCTGCCAAAAAACTATCACGGAACAACTCTCTCTATCTCGCTGTCTCTGTCTCTGTCTCTGTCTCTGTCTCTGTCTCTGTCTCTGTCTCTGTCTCTGTCTCTGTCTCTGTCTCTGTCTCTGTCTCTGTCTCTGTCTCTGTCTCTGTCTCTCGCTCTCTCTCTCTGTCTCTCTCTGTCTCTCTCTGTCTCTATCTCTCTCACACACACACACGCATAGCACATCTGCACACATACAAACACACGTTTCCAGTTGACCTTGCCTCTTCTACCACTCGTTCTACTTCACAAAAACGCATTCAGATATATACTTAATGACCCAATGACAGAGATTCTCTCCTATATGGTGTTTACTCAACAACACTGACACCCACACACCACACAGTGCTCTCACCTAATTACTAAATGCTGCACATACTGTTTACAAACAAACACGCATACTGAATGCCTTAAGTAAATACACCAATACTCACATCCCAAAAATCATCCCCCACAAACATACCCACACACACACATGCTAGCTAGCTCTGACCCTGCCTTGCCCCTCCCCATCCAGCCAGCTACAACCCTGCCTTGCCCCTCCCCATCCATCTAGCTCTGACCCTGCCTTGCCCCTCCCCAACCATCTAGCTCTGACCCTGCCTTGTCCCTCCCCATCGAGCTTGCTCTGACCCTGCCTTGTCCCTCCCCATCCAGCCAGCTCTGACCCTGCCTTGCTCCTCCACATCCAGCTTGCTCTGACCCTACCTTGCCCCTCCCCATCCAGCCAGCTCTGACCCTGACTTGCCCCTCCCCATCCAGCCAGCTCTGACCCTGCCTTGTCCCTCCCCATCCATCTAGCTCTGACCCTGACTTGCCCCTCCCCCCATCTAGCCAGCTCTGACCCTGACTTGCCCCTCCCCATCCAGCCAGCTCTGACCCTACCTTGCCCCTCCCCATCCAGCCAGCTCTGACCCTGACTTGCCCCTCCCCATCCAGCCAGCTCTGACCCTGCCTTGTCCCTCCCCATCCATCTAGCTCTGACCCTGACTTGCCCCTCCCCATCCAGCCAGCTCTGACCCTGACTTGCCCCTCCCCATCCAGCCAGCTCTGACCCAGCATAGCCCCTCCCCATCCAGCCAGCTCTGACCCAGCCTTGCCCCTCCCCATCCAGCCAGCTCTGACCCAGCCTTGCCCCTCCCCATCCAGCCAGCTCTGACCCAGCCTTGCCCCTCCCCATCCAGCCAGCTCTGACCCTGACTTGCCCCTCCCCATCCAGCCAGCTCTGACCCTGACTTGCCCCTCCCCATCCAGCCAGCTCTGACCCAGCCTTGCCCCTCCCCATCCAGCCAGCTCTGACCCAGCCTTGCCCCTCCCCATCCAGCCAGCTCTGACCCAGCCTTGCCCCTCCCCATCCAGCCAGCTCTGACCCAGCCTTGCCCCTCCCCATCCAGCCAGCTCTGACCCAGCCTTGCCCCTCCCCATCCAGCCAGCTCTGACCCTGACTTGCCCCTCCCCATCCAGCCAGCTCTGACCCTGACTTGCCCCTCCCCATCCAGCCAGCTCTGACCCTGACTTGCCCCTCCCCATCCAGCCAGCTCTGACTCAGTGTGATGTGATGCAGTATACAGTGGGAAGAGCAGGCAGGTAGATTCTTTGAAATGGAAAAGAGGTCTGTTTATAGGGCAGCTCTGGAGAAGCACAAGGCTGGAAGGGGGAGGGAGAGGGGAAGGGGGAGGGAGGGAGGGAGGGAGGGAGGGAGGGAGGGAGGGGGAGGGAGGGAGGGAGGAGGGAGGGAGGGAGGGAGGGAGGGAGGGAGGGAGGGAGGGAGGGAGGGAGGGAGGGAGGGAGGGAGGGAGGGAGGGAGGGAGGGGGAGGGAGGGAGGGAAGAGGGGGAGCTGTTTTCAACAACTCTCTACTCCTCCGGAGCATATTTCCTTCTACCTGACACCTTCTCTTCTCGGCAGAGGATAAGAAACATGCTCACTTTGAGAGGGGTACACCGATGCAAGGACATAGAGTGGTAGGTGATGAAGCACAGATATGTGCATGCAACGGCATCTACACACACACACACACACACACACACACAGACACTCACACGCGGACACACACAAACAGACACACACACGCACACACACAGACACTCACACGCGGACACACACAAACAGACACACACACGCACACACACAGACACTCACACGCGGACACACACAAACAGACACACACACGCACACACACAGACACACAAGCACACACGCAGACAAACACACACAGACACACAGACACACAAGCACAAGCACACGCAAACACACAGACACACATACCATATGTGTTGGCTGGATTTGTGTCCCAACCTGTACTGCCATCTCCTACTATATATGCTGGTCTACTGCCAGATGGATCTGGGTGCTGCAGCCTCCGTCTATTAACATCTATCCACATCTATAAACATCTATCCACATCTATCAACATATATTCACATCTATCAACATCTATCCACGTCTATGAACATCTATGAACATCTATCAACATCTATCCACATCTATAAACATCTATCAACATCTATCAACATCTATCCACATCTATGAACATCTATCAACATCTATCAACATCTATCCACATCTATGAACATCTATCCACATCTATGAACATCTATCCACATCTATCCACATCTATGAACATCTATCAACATCTATCCACATCTATGAACACCTATCAACATCTATGAACATCTATCCACATCTATCAACATCTATCCACATCTATGAACATCTATCCACATCTATGAACGTATATCAACGTCTATCCACATCTATCCACATATATCAACATATATCAACATCTATCCACATCTATCAACATCTATCAACATCTATCAACATCTATCCACATCAATGAACATCTGTGAACATCTATGAACATCTATCCACATCTATGAACAACTATTCATATTTATCAACATACATCCACATCTATCAACATCTATCAACATCTATCCACATCTATCAACATCTATTCACATCTATCCAAATATATCCACTTCTATTCACATCTATCAACATCTATCCACATCTTTGAACATCTATCCACATCGATGGACATCTATCCACATCTATCCACTTCTATCCACATCTATCCACATCTATCCACATCTATCAACATCTATGAACATCTATCCACTTCGATGAACATCTATCCACATCCATGAACATCTATCCACATCTATCCACATCTATGAACATCTATCCACATCGATGAACATCTATCCACATCTATCCACATCTATGAACATCTATCCACATCGATGAACATCTATCCACATCCATGAACATCTATCCACATCTATCCACATCTATGAACATCTATCCACATCGATGAACATCTATCCACATCTATGAACATCTATCCACATCTATTCACATCTATGAACATCTATGAACGTCTATGAACATCTATCAACATCTATCCACATCTATCCACATCTATTCACATCTATCAAAATATATCCACATCTATGAACATCTATCCACATCTATGAACATCTATCCACATCTATGAAAATCTATCCACATTTATCAACATCTATCCACATCTATGAACATCTATCCACATCTATGAACACCTATCAACATCTATGAACATCTATCCACATCTATCAACATCTATCCACATCTATGAACATCTATCCACATCTATCCACATCTATGAACATCTATCCACATCTATGAACATCTGTGAACATCTATGAACATCTATCCACATCTATGAACAACTATTCATATCTATCAACATCTATCCACATCTATTCACATCTATGAACATCTATGAACGTCTATGAACATCTATCAACATCTATCCACATCTATCCACATCTATTCACATCTATCAAAATATATCCACATCTATGAACATCTATCCACATCTATGAACATCTATCCACATCTATGAAAATCTATCCACATTTATCAACATCTATCCACATCTATGAACATCTATCCACATCTATGAACACCTATCAACATCTATGAACATCTATCCACATCTATCAACATCTATCCACATCTATGAACATCTATCACATCTATCACATCTATGAACATCTATCCACATCTATGAACATCTGTGAACATCTATGAACATCTATCCACATCTATGAACAACTATTCACATCTATCAACATCTATCCACATCTATCAACATCTATCAACATCTATCCACATCTATCAACATCTATCCACATCTATTCACATCTATCAACATCTATCCACATCTATGAACATCTAGCCACTTCTATGAACATCTATGCACATCGATGAACATCTATCCACATCTATCAACATCTATGAACATCTATCCACATCTATCAACATCTATCCACATCTATGAACATATATCAACATATATCCACATCTATCCACATATATCAACATCTATCAACATCTATCAACATCTATCCACATCAATGAACATCTGTGAACATCTATGAACATCTATCCACATCTATGAACAACTATTCATATTTATCAACATACGTCCACATCTATCAACATCTATCAACATCTATCCACATCTATCAACATCTATTCACATCTATCCAAATATATCCACTTCTATTCACATCTATCAACATCTATCCACATCTATTCACATCTATGAACATCTATGAACGTCTATGAACATCTATCAACATCTATCCACATCTATCCACATCTATTCACATCTATCAAAATATATCCACATCTATGAACATCTATCCACATCTATGAACATCTATCCACATCTATGAAAATCTATCCACATTTATCAACATCTATCCACATCTATGAACATCTATCCACATCTATGAACACCTATCAACATCTATGAACATCTATCCACATCTATCAACATCTATCCACATCTATGAACATCTATCCACATCTATCCACATCTATGAACATCTATCCACATCTATGAACATCTGTGAACATCTATGAACATCTATCCACATCTATGAACAACTATTCATATCTATCAACATCTATCCACATCTATCAACATCTATCAACATCTATCCACATCTATCAACATCTATCCACATCTATTCACATCTATCAACATCTATCCACATCTATGAACATCTAGCCACTTCTATGAACATCTATGCACATCGATGAACATCTATCCACATCTATCAACATCTATGAACATCTATCCACATCTATCAACATCTATCCACATCTATGAACATATATCAACATATATCCACATCTATCCACATCTATCAACATCTATCAACATCTATCAACATCTATCCACATCAATGAACATCTGTGAACATCTATGAACATCTATCCACATCTATGAACAACTATTCATATTTATCAACATACATCCACATCTATCAACATCTATCAACATCTATCCACATCTATCAACATCTATTCACATCTATCCAAATATATCCACTTCTATTCACATCTATCAACATCTATCCACATCTTTGAACATCTATCCACATCGATGGACATCTATCCACATCTATCCACTTCTATCCACATCTATCCACATCTATCACATCTATCAACATCTATGAACATCTATCCACTTCGATGAACATCTATCCACATCCATGAACATCTATCCACATCTATCCACATCTATGAACATCTATCCACATCGATGAACATCTATCCACATCTATCCACATCTATGAACATCTATCCACATCGATGAACATCTATCCACATCCATGAACATCTATCCACATCTATCCACATCTATGAACATCTATCCACATCGATGAACATCTATCCACATCTATGAACATCTATCCACATCTATTCACATCTATGAACATCTATGAACGTCTATGAACATCTATCAACATCTATCCACATCTATCCACATCTATTCACATCTATCAAAATATATCCACATCTATGAACATCTATCCACATCTATGAACATCTATCCACATCTATGAAAATCTATCCACATTTATCAACATCTATCCACATCTATGAACATCTATCCACATCTATGAACACCTATCAACATCTATGAACATCTATCCACATCTATCAACATCTATCCACATCTATGAACATCTATCCACATCTATCCACATCTATGAACATCTATCCACATCTATGAACATCTGTGAACATCTATGAACATCTATCCACATCTATGAACAACTATTCATATCTATCAACATCTATCCACATCTATCAACATCTATCAACATCTATCCACATCTATCAACATCTATCCACATCTATTCACATCTATCAACATCTATCCACATCTATGAACATCTAGCCACTTCTATGAACATCTATGCACATCGATGAACATCTATCCACATCTATCAACATCTATGAACATCTATCCACATCTATCAACATCTATCCACATCTATGAACATATATCAACATATATCCACATCTATCCACATATATCAACATCTATCCACATCTATGAACATATATCAACATATATCCACATCTATCCACATCTAGCCACCACTATGAACATCTATGAACATCTATCCACATCTATGAATATCTATCCACATCTATGAACATCTATCCACATCTATAAACATCTATCAACATCTATCAACATCTATGAACATCTATCCACATCTATGAACATCTATCAACATCTGTCAACATCTATCCACATCTATCCACATCTATGAACATCTATGAACATCTATCAACATCTATCCACATCTATCCACATCTATGAACGTCTATGAACATCTATCAACATCTATCCACATCTATCCACATCTATGAACATCTATCCACATCTATGAACATCTATCCACATCTATGAAAATCTATCCACATTTATCAACATCTATCCACATCTATTAACATCTATCCACATCTATGAACACCTATCAACATCTATGAACATCTATCCACATCTATCAACATCTATCCACATCTATGAACATCTATCCACATCTATCCACATCTATGAACATCTATCCACATCGATGAACATCTATCCACATCCATGAACATCTATCCACATCTATCCACATCTATGAACATCTATCCACATCGATGAACATCTATCCACATCTATGAACATCTATCCACATCTATCACATCTATGAACATCTATGAACGTCTATGAACATCTATCAACATCTATCCACATCTATCCACATCTATTCACATCTATCAACATCTATCCACATCTATGAACATCTATCCACATCTATGAACATCTATCCACATCTATGAAAATCTATCCACATTCTATCAACATCTATCCACATCTATGAACATCTATCCACATCTATGAACACCTATCAACATCTATGAACATCTATCCACATCTATCAACATCTATCCACATCTATGAACATCTATCCACATCTATCCACATCTATGAACATCTATCCACATCTATGAACATCTATGAACATCTATGAACATCTATCCACATCTATGAACAACTATTCATATCTATCAACATCTATCCACATCTATCAACATCTATCAACATCTATCCACATCTATCAACATCTATCCACATCTATTCACATCTATCAACATCTATCCACATCTATGAACATCTAGCCACTTCTATGAACATCTATGCACATCGATGAACATCTATCCACATCTATCAACATCTATGAACATCTATCCACATCGATGAACATCTATCCACATCCATGAACATCTATCCACATCTATCCACATCTATGAACATCTATCCACATCGATGAACATCTATCCACATCTATGAACATCTATCCACATCTATCACATCTATGAACATCTATGAACATCTATGAACATCTATCAACATCTATCCACATCTATCCACATCTATTCACATCTATCAAAATATATCCACATCTATGAACATCTATCCACATCTATGAACATCTATCCACATCTATGAAAATCTATCCACATCTATCAACATCTATCCACATCTATGAACATCTATCCACATCTATGAACACCTATCAACATCTATGAACATCTATCCACATCTATCAACATCTATCCACATCTATGAACATCTATCCACATCTATCCACATCTATGAACATCTATCCACATCTATGAACATCTGTGAACATCTATGAACATCTATCCACATCTATGAACAACTATTCATATCTATCAACATCTATCCACATCTATCAACATCTATCAACATCTATCCACATCTATCAACATCTATCCACATCTATTCACATCTATCAACATCTATCCACATCTATGAACATCTAGCCACTTCTATGAACATCTATGCACATCGATGAACATCTATCCACATCTATCAACATCTATGAACATCTATCCACATCTATCAACATCTATCCACATCTATGAACATCTATCAACATCTATCCACATCTATCCACATATATCAACATCTATCACATCTATGAACATATATCAACATATATCCACATCTATCCACATCTAGCCACCACTATGAACATCTATGAACATCTATCCACATCTATGAATATCTATCCACATCTATGAACATCTATCCACATCTATAAACATCTATCAACATCTATCAACATCTATGAACATCTATCCACATCTATGAACATCTATCAACATCTGTCAACATCTATCCACATCTATCCACATCTATGAACATCTATGAACATCTATCAACATCTATCCACATCTATCCACATCTATGAACGTCTATGAACATCTATCAACATCTATCCACATCTATCCACATCTATGAACATCTATCCACATCTATGAACATCTATCCACATCTATGAAAATCTATCCACATCTATCAACATCTATCCACATCTATTAACATCTATCCACATCTATGAACACCTATCAACATCTATGAACATCTATCCACATCTATCAACATCTATCCACATCTATGAACATCTATCCACATCTATCCACATCTATGAACATCTATCCACATCTATCAACATCTATCAACATCTATCAACATCTATCCACATCTATGAACATCTGTGAACATCTATGAACATCTATCCACATCTATGAACAACTATTCATATCTATCAACATCTATCCACATCTATCAACATCTATCAACATCTATCCACATCTATCAACATCTATCCACATCTATTCACATCTATCAACATCTATCCAAATATATCCACTTCTATTCACATCTATCAACATCTATCCACATCTTTGAACATCTATCCACATTGATGGACATCTATCCACATCTTCCACTTCTATCCACATCTATCCACTTCTATCCACATCTATCCACATCTATCAACATCTATGAACATCTATCCACTTCGATGAACATCTATCCACATCCATGATCATCTATCCACATCTATCCACATCTATGAACATCTATCCACATCGATGAACATCTATCCACATCTATGAACATCTATCAACATCTATCCACATCTATGAACATCTATCCACATCTATGAACATCTATGCACATCGATGAACATCTATCCACATCTATCAACATCTATCCACATCTATGAACATATATCAACATATATCCACATCTATCCACATCTAGTCACCTCTATGAACATCTATGAACATCTATCCACATCTATGAACATCTATCCACATCTATGAACATCTATCCACATCTATAAACATCTATCAACATCTATCAACATCTATGAACATCTATCCACATCTATCAACATCTATCCACATCTATTCACATCTATCAACATCTATCCACATCTATGAACATCTATCCACTTCTATGAACATCTATGCACATCGATGAACATCTATCCACATCTATGAACATCTATCAACATCTATGAACATCTATCCACATCTATCAACATCTATCCACATCTATGAACATACATCAACATATATCCACATCTATCCACATCTATCCACATATATCAACATCTATCCACATCTATGAACATATATCAACATATATCCACATCTAGCCAACTCTATGAACATCTATGAACATCTATCCACATCTTTGAACATCTATCCACATCTATGAACATCTATCCACATCTATAAACATCTATCAACATCTATCAACATCTATGAACATCTATCCACATCTGTCAACATCTATCCACATCTATCCACATCTATGAAGATCTATGAACATCTATCAACATCTATCCACATCTATGAACATCTATCAACTTCTATCCACATCTATCAACATCTATCCACATCTATCAACATCTATCCACATCTATGAACATCTATCCACATCTATGAACATCTATCCACATCTATGAACATCTATCCACATCTATCCACATCTATGAACATCTATCCACATATATGAACACCTATCAACATCTATGAACATCGATCCACATCTATCAACATCTATCCACATCTATGAACATCTATCCACATCTATCCACATCTATGAATATCTATCCACATCTATCAACATCTATCAACATCTATCCACATCTATGAACATCTATGAACATCTATGAACATCTATCCACATCTATGAAAATCTATCCACATCTATGAACATCTATCCACATCTACCCACATCTATCCACATCTATGAACATCTATCCACATCTATGAACATCTATCCACATCTATCCACATCTATCCACATCTATCAACATCTATCCACATCTATGAACACCTATCAACATCTATGAACATCTATCCACATCTATCAACATCTATCCTATCTATGAACATCTATCCACATCTATGAACATATATCAACATCTATCCACATCTATAAACATCTATCAACATCTATCAACATCTATCCACATCTATGAACATCTATCAACATCTATCAACATCTATCCACATCTATCCACATCTATGAACATCTATGAACATCTATCAACATCTATCCACATCTATCCACATCTATGAACATCTATCCACATCTATGAACACCTATCAACATCTATGAACATCTATCAACATCTATCCACATCTATGAACACCTATCAACATCTATGAACATCTATCAACATCTATCCACATCTATGAACATCTATCCACATCTATGAACATATATCAACATCTATCCACATCTATCCACATATATCAACATCTATCAACATCTATCCACATCTATGAACATCTATGTACATCTATGAACATCTATGAACATTTATCCACATCTATGAATATCTATCCACATCTATAAACATCTATCAACATCTATCAACATCTATGAATATCTATCCACATCTATGAACATCTATCAACATCTATCCACATCTATGAACATCTATGAACATCTATCAACATCTATGCACATCTATCCACATCTATGAACATCTATCCACATCTATGAACACCTATCAACATCTATGAACATCTATCAACATCTATCCACATCTATGAACATCTATCCACATCTATAAACATCTGTCAACATCTATCAACATCTATGAACATCTATCCACATCTATGAACATCTATCAACATCTATCAACATCTATCCACATCTATGAACATCTATGAACATCTATCAACATCTATCAACATCTATCCACATCTATGAACATCTATCCACATCTATGAACATATATCAACATCTATCCACATCTATAAACATCTATCAACATCTATCAACATCTATCCACATCTATGAACATCTATCAACATCTATCCACATCTATGAACATCTATGAACATCTATCAACATCTATGCACATCTATCACATCTATGAACATCTATCCACATCTATGAACACCTATCAACATCTATGAACATCTATCAACATCTATCCACATCTATGAACACCTATCAACATCTATGAACATCTATCAACATCTATCCACATCTATGAACATCTATCCACATCTATGAACATATATCAACATCTATCCACATCTATCCACATATATCAACATCTATCAACATCTATCCACATCTATGAACATCTATGAACATCTATGAACATCTATGAACATCTATCCACATCTATGAACATCTATCCACATCTATAAACATCTGTCAACATCTATCAACATCTATGAACATCTATCCACATCTATGAACATCTATCAACATCTATCAACATCTATCCACATCTATGAACATCTATCAACATCTATCAACATCTATCAACATCTATCCACATCTATGAACATCTATCCACATCTATGAACATATATCAACATCTATCCACATCTATAAACATCTATCAACATCTATCAACATCTATCCACATCTATGAACATCTATCAACATCTATCAACATCTATCCACATCTATCCACATCTATGAACATATATGAACATCTATCAACATCTATCCACATCTATCCACATCTATCAACATCTATCCACATCTATGAACATCTATCCACATCTATGAACATCTATCCACATCTATGAACATATATCAACATCTATCCACATCTATCCACATATATCAACATCTATCAATATCTAGCCACATCTATGGACATCTATGAACATCTATGAACATCTATGAACATCTATGAACATCTATCCACATCTATGAACATCTATGAACATCTATCAACATCTATCCACATCTATCCACATCTATGAACATATATGAACATCTATCAACATCTATCCACATCTATCAACATCTATCCACATCTATGAACATCTATCCACATCTATGAACATCTATCCACATCTATCAACATCTATCCACATCTATCCACATCTATCAACATCTATGAACATCTATGAACATCTATGAACATCTATCCACATCTATGAACATCTATCCACATCTATGAACATCTATCCACATCTATCCACTTCTATCCACATCTTTGAACATCTATCCACATCTATCAACATCTATGAACATCTATGAACATCTATGAACATCTTTCAACATCTGTCCACATCTATGAACATCTATGAACATCTATCAATATCTATCCTTGAAGTTCTTGATGATCTGATAAATGGTTGATTTAGGTGCAATCTTACTGGCAGCAATATCCTTGTCTGTGAAGCCCTTTTGTGCAAAGCAATGATGACAGCACGTGTTTCCTTAGAGGTAACCATGATTGACAGAGGAAGAACAATGATTCCAAGCACAACCTTCCTTTTGAAGCTTCCAGTCTGTTATTCGAACTCAATCAGCCTGACAGAGGGATCTCCAGCCTTGTCCTCGTCAACACTCACACCCGTGTTAACGAGTGAATCACTGACATGAATGTCGTCAGCTGGTCCTTTAGTGGCAGGGCTGAAATGCAGTGGAAGTGTTTTGGGGGGATTCGGTTCATTTGCATGGCAAAGAGGGACTTTGCAATTAATTGCAATTCATCTGATCACTCTTCATATCATTCTGGAGTATTTGCAAATTGCCGTCATACAAACTGAGGCAGCAGACTTTGTGAAAATTTATATTTGTGTCATTCTCAAAACTTTTGGCCTCAACTGTAGATATGGTTAAAGTGACGATGCATGTATGATGAACAGAGAGTAGCAGTAGCTTAAAGAGGGGTTGGTGGGTGGTGGGACACAATGCAGATAGCCCGGTTAGCCAATGTACGGGAGCACTGGTTGGTCGGGCCAATTGAGCTAGTATGTACATATGTACATGAATGTAGAGTTGAAGTGTATGCATATATGATAAACAGAGTGTAGCAGCAGCGTAAAAGAGGGGTTGGGGGGTCACACAATGCAAATTGTCCAGGTAGCCATTTGGTTACCTGTTCAGGAGTCTTATGGCTTGGGGGTAAAAACTGTTGAGAAGGAGGGGACTGAGCACACACCCCTGGGGGGCTCCAGTGTTGAGGATCAGTGTGGCAGATGTGTTGCTACCTTCCCTTACCACCTGGGGGTGGCCTGTCATGAAGTCCAGGATCCAGATGCAGAGGGAGGTGTTTAGTCCCAGGATCCTTAGCTTAGTGATGAGCTTTGAGGGTACTATGGTGTTGAACACTGAACTGTAGTCAATGAATAGCATTCTCACATAAGTGTTCCTTTTGTCCAGGTGGGAAAGGGCAGTGTGGAGTGTAATAGAGATTGCATCATCTGTGGATCTATTTGGGCGGTATGCAAATATGAGTGGGTCTAGTGTTTCTGGGATAATGGGTTAGAAGATTATGAATAATAAATTATGAAGTTTTTTTTGAGCATTGAAGATAAATCACAATCAGTCAAAAAAAATCAAGTTAGCTATCCAGCTATCTAATCATCAACATAAAAAATAAAAACAAATATCGCTACAGAGGTAGCTAGTGTGTTATGAATTTCAAGATATGAACAATTAAAATTTTTTTTCAGATCAAGTGTGCCTGCAGGTGCCCTTCCATTTTGAGCACTTCCCCCTAATAGGTCTGTGCAAGGCCCTGCCTGATACAAATTTTAAGGCCAACCCGAACCATACAAGGCTTGATTGGATATATTCTGTTCGCACAACCTGGACTCAGAGCATTTAGTTTTATTCTGTATTTAAATCCGAGACGCTCCATTCTGTATTATATGTTACGTTTTGTATGGTATGCATTAATTTGTGGATCTTCATCATCTTCGTATTATAAGTTATGAATTGCAATTCTTACAATGTGTTACGAATTGGCAAAACATGCAATATGTTTTATGATTTTTATAAACATATGATATATTACGAATTCCAATTTGTTGTTGGAAAGGTGGCTAACGTTAGCTAGCTGGTTAAACGTTAGCTAGGCTAGGGGCTAGGGTTAGGGCTTAAGGTTAAGGTTCAGAGTTAGGTTAAAGGGTTAAGGTTAGGGATAGGGCTATGGTTAGGGGAAGGGTTAGCTAAAGGGATTAAGGTTAGGATTGGGTTAGGGGAAGGGATAGCTAAAAGGATTAAGGTTAGGATTGGGTTAGGGGAAGGGATAGCTAAAAGGAGTAAGGTTAGGATTGGGTTAGGGGAAGGGATAGCTAAAAGGATTAAGGTTAGGATTGGGTTAGGGAAGGGATAGCTAAAGGATTAAGGTTAGGATTGGGTTAGGGAAGGGATAGCTAAAAGGAGTAAGGTTAGGATTGGGTTAGGGAAGGGATAGCTAAAGGATTAAGGTTAGGATTGGGTTAGGGGAAGGGATAGCTAAAAGGATTAAGGTTAGGATTGGGTTAGGGGAAGGGATAGCTAAAAGGAGTAAGGTTAGGATTGGGTTAGGGGAAGGGATAGCTAAAGGATTAAGGTTAGGATTGGGTTAGGGGAAGGGATAGCTAAAGGATTAAGGTTAGGATTGGGTTAGGGAAGGGATAGCTAAAAGGATTAAGGTTAGGATTGGGTTAGGGGAAGGGATAGCTAAAAGGATTAAGGTTAGGATTGGGTTAGGGGAAGGGATAGCTAAAAGGAGTAAGGTTAGGATTGGATT
This sequence comes from Oncorhynchus gorbuscha, assembly GCF_021184085.1. Lineage (NCBI taxonomy): Eukaryota > Metazoa > Chordata > Actinopteri > Salmoniformes > Salmonidae > Oncorhynchus > Oncorhynchus gorbuscha. The sequence goes on along the minus strand of NC_060186.1, from coordinate 71,255,289 downwards.
AGGGGAAGGGATAGCTAAAAGGATTAAGGTTAGGAAACCCCACCTCTTTAAGGAATACCTAGGATAGGATAAATAATCCCTCTCACCCCCCCTTTAAGATTTAGATGCACTATTGTAAAGTGACTGTTCCACTGGATGTCATAAGGTGAATGCACCAATTTGTAAGTCGCTCTGGATAAGAGCGTCTGCTAAATGACTTAAATGTAAAATGTAAATGTAAATGGATTGGGTTAGGGGAAGGGATAGCTAACAGGATTAAGGTTAGGATTGGATTAGGGGAAGGGATAGCTAAAAGGATTAAGGTTAGGATTGGGTTAGGGGAAGGGATAGCTACAAGGATTAAGGTTAGGATTGGGTTAGGGGAAGGGATAGCTAAAAGGAGTAAGGTTAGGATTGGGTTAGGGGAAGGGATAGCTAACAGGATTAAGGTTAGGATTGGGTTAGGGGAAGGGATAGCTAAAAGGATTAAGGTTAGGATTGGGTTAGGGGAAGGGATAGCTAAAAGGAGTAAGGTTAGGATTGGGTTAGGGGAAGGGATAGCTAACAGGATTAAGGTTAGGACTGGGTTAGGGGAAGGGATAGCTAACAGGATTAAGGTTAGGATTGGGTTAGGGGAAGGGATAGCTAAAAGGATTAAGGTTAGGATTGGGTTAGGGGAAGGGATAGCTAAAAGGATTAAGGTTAGGATTGGGTTAGGGGAAGGGATAGCTAACAGGATTAAGGTTAGGATTGGGTTAGGGGAAGGGATAGCTAAAAGGATTAAGGTTAGGATTGGGTTAGGGGAAGGGATAGTTAACAGGATTAAGGTTAGGATTGGATTAGGGGAAGGGATAGCTAAAAGGATTAAGGTTAGGAAACCCCACCTCTTTAAGGAATACCTAGGATAGAATAAATAATCCCTCTCACCCCCCCCCCTTTAAGATTTAGATGCACTATTGTAAAGTGACTGTTCCACTGGATGTCATAAGGTGAATGCACCAATTTGTAAGTCGCTCTGGATAAGAGCGTCTGCTAAATGACTTAAATGTAAAATGTAAATGTAAATGGATTGGGTTAGGGGAAGGGATAGCTAACAGGATTAAGGTTAGGATTGGGGTAGGGGAAGGGATAGCTAAAAGTATTAAGGTTAGGATTGGGTTAGGGGAAGGGATAGCTAACATGCTAAGTATTTGCAAAGTAGTACGTCTAGTCTATGAGTGCAGGCTGGTTCACGTTGTCCTTTACGCCATTATTTGTCATTCTTGTTCTCAGTCTTTTTAGTTAGTAAGACAATTTGTTTTCAGCACTTTAGTTTCCATGACTGATCCAAACTTCGCATTGGCTCTCTCTTGTCCCTCTGCAGCAGACATATGGTGAGAAGTATGTTTGAATCGCAAAAAAATATATATTTCCGAATCGCAATACATATAGAATCGTGAGAATCTCAGTACTTATCATATTGGCACCTAAGTATTGTGATAATATCACAATGTCATGTCCCTGGCAATTCCCAGCCCTAGCTAACTGCTAATCATACAAACACAGTCTGGAACATGCTAAACCCCATTAACTAGTGTTTTGCCTGATGTTTCCCAAGGCTAATAAGCTCAAGTTGAGTTTCGAAAGCATGAGCTAATTTAGGACACGTCTGAAGAGACTATGTGACCGGCTACAGCTCTTGGTCACTGGAGGGCCCTTCGCAGCTGCCACTGTGTGTGCATGTAAGTGTGAAATGCATATTTGCTGCAGGAGGACTCTAGAATACTAATCATAAATTCAGCCCGTCAGAAGAAAGGAGGGTAACTCCTCTGTGCCTCAATGGGAAAGTAAAGCCTGTGTTCAGAAGGAAACAATCTGAAGACAGAGAACATGAAATGTCACTCTGATACTGATAAATGGGTTATGGAACTGTGATATAGTGATCGAAGAAAGGGAATCCTTATGCATGTGCATGTATTTCACACACACACACGCACGCACGCACGCACGCACGCACGCACGCACACACACACACACACACACACACACACACACACACACACACACACACACACACACACACAGTTGCAGGTAGACTAGCGGTTACCGAAAGGTTTCTAGTTCGAATCCCCAAGCCGACAAGGTGGAACATTTGTCGATGTGCCCTTGTGCAAGGCTCTTAACCCTAATTATTCCAGGTCACCGTTGATAATGGCAGACTCACTCTCTAAGGCTGTCTCAGGGAAAGTTGGAATATGTAACAACAACAAAAACATTTCCAGTTCAAACATGCATAAAATACACACTTGCACATGTGTGCTAATGGGACAAATGTTAGCACCCATCAAATTATTATGATTTGCATACACACATTCACTTTGATTGAGCCAAGGTATACAATTAGCTCCAAAGGTATTGGGACAGTGACACATTTTTTGTTGTTTTGGCTGAGTACTCAAGCACTTTGGATTTGAAATCACATAATAACTAAAGCAGAATTTAATTTGAGGGTATTTTCATCCATCAAACCCCTGTGCATTCATGCCACATCGTGTCAATCATTCTAATTTACCCTGATTGGCTCATGAAAGGCCTAATCAGAGAAAATGTGTTTGAATGTGCGAGCAGCATCAGTGTGTCTGTAGTGATTCCTGAATAAGTTTCAAATTATGGTCTTATCCTCTATGGGTTCGGTGCGTTCGTATAATGCATGTAGCTCAGTCGGTCGGTGCCGTTCAATTCATGTGGTGTTGAAAGCTAATGAGGAAGAGAGCGCGCGGTGCCCCCACCCTTCACGGGTTTCGCTTGCTGTCATTTACCACCGGGCACCGGCTTTTCCGGCATGTAGGAAACTGTTGCGCTAATAAAAGCAAACCGTGGGACTATAGAGGAGGAAAAGTGGGGGGAGGGGAAAAGACGACAGGGGGGTGTATAGGCTACGAAACAGTCGGTCTCTCCTCTCTAGCCTACAAAAGCAAATTGACCATAAATCTAATTCTCTGTTGCGAGGGCGGGTGGAGAGACAGAGAGAGAGAGAGAGAGAGAGAGAGAGAGAGAGAGAGAGAGAGAGAGAGAGAGAGAGAGAGTATACGGGAAGGAAAAGGCAAATAGCAAAGCGATGCCAATTAGACCGGCAAAACCGTCCCGGAGCAGTGGAGAGCATAGCCACTGCACTACTTCTGCGTCGTTGGTTTCATAAAGTCACAATTTCGAAGATATTATTTTCTCTGTTGGCTTCGATGCTGGTGGCACGAATGGAATTTTCTTATTAACGTCACTGACGGCCACAGCAGTTGGACTGCATTTTAAATCTGTGTGCTGTGTCTCGCTCTCAGCGGATTGAACGAACGTTCCCTGAACCTGCAGCGAAGAAATAGGGGGATTTCAGCACCCTGGACAACGACTAGCAGTTTACGTAAACCGGTTCGCTAAACTCACCAAATACTGGTAAATATTTAAATGTTTTTGTTTTTTTGCGTAATGTTTTAGCACAGTTATAAGGGGAAAAGTACATTGTGAAATGTGAATGAGACCTGTCAAAACATAAGCATAACTTGAATAAGAGAAGGTCCTTCTGTAGCTCAGTTGGTAGAGCATGGCGCTTGTAACGCCAGGGTAGTGGGTTCGATCCCCGGGACCACCCATACATAGAATGTATGCACACATGACTGTAAGTTGCTTTGGATAAAAGCGTCTGCTAAATAGCATATATTATATATATATATTATTATAGAAGGGTGAGATATCCTTCACAAAGGCGATAATTGGGTTTTAGGGGGAGTTAGGTCAGTTTGTCATGTCTCCAGAAGGATGCCGAAGCTGTGTGCTCTGTTTGAATATGGATGCTGCAGCAAGCCCGCTTTCCTCACAAGTTTATTAGGCTTGGGGCAATTCCACGGTACCAGAATGACGCTAGTCTCCGTTTTATTTTCACTTTAAAAGTATGCCAGACAAAAACAGTTGATTGCAAAGTTAAACAAACCATACAACTCTATGCACAATGGCTAATTTGAACAATTTCCAGTGAACATTTTCTAGAAGAACAGTGCAGATGTAAAGATAGGTAACAGAATTACATTAAACCCTTCCTTCGTTTTTTATGTGAACAGTTTTCCAAAAGCTGTTAAGTATATACTCGGGAATGAAGAGTCAAAGACATGTGCAGAAAGAATGGGGTGTCATCTATGACAGGACACCTTGAGTTTGATAACATCTCTTTTGGTTATTGAACTACAGTAAGTGAAGTGGATTAACACCCAGTAACATAATGATGCTAACAGAATGATCAAATCAAATTGTATTTGTCACATACACATGGTTAGCAGATGTTAATGCGAGTGTAGCGAAATGTTTGTGCTTCTAGTTGCAACAATGCAGTAATAACAAACGAGTAATCTAACCTAACAATTCCACAACAACTACCTTATACACACAAGTGTAAAGGGATAAAGAATATTTACATTTACATTTAAGTCATTTAGCAGACGCTCTTATCCAGAGCGACTTACAAATTGGTGCATTCACCTTATGACATCCAGTGGGACAGTCACTTAACAATAGTGCATCTAAAACTTAGGGGTGGGGTGAGAGGGATTATAACCTATCCTAGGTATTCCTTAAAGAGGTGGGGTTTCAGGTGTCTCCGGAAGGTGGTGATTGACTCCGCTGTCCTGGCGTCGTGAGGGAGTTTGTTCCACCATTGGGGGGCCAGGGCAGCGAACAGTTTTGACTGGGCTGAGCGGGAGCTGTACTTCCTCAGTGGTAGGGAGGCGAGCAGGCCAGAGGTGGATGAACGCAGTGCCCTTGTTTGGGTGTAGGGCCTGATCAGAGCCTGGAGGTACTGAGGTGCCGTTCCCCTCACAGCTCCGTAGGCAAGCACCATGGTCTTGTAGCGGATGCGAGCTTCAACTGGAAGCCAGTGGAGAGAATATGTACATAAAGATATATGAATGGGTGATGGTACAGAGCGGCATAGGTAAGATGCAGTAGATGTTATAGAGTACAGTATATACATATGAGAAGAATAGGGTATGTAAACATTAAATGAAGTGGCATTGTTTAAAGTCGCTACATTTTTCCATTATTAAAGTGGCTGGAGTTGAGTCAGTATGTTGGCAGCAGCCACTCAATGATAGTGGTGGCTGTTTAACAGTCTGATGGCCTTGAGATAGAAGCTGTTTTTCAGTCTCTCGGTCCCTGCTTTTAACCTCGCCTTCTGGATGATAGCGGGGTGAACAGGCAGTGGCTCGGGTGGTTGTTGTCCTTGATGATCTTTATGGCCTTCCTGTGACATCGGGTGGTGTAGGTGTCCTGGAGGGCAGGTAGTTTACCCCCGGTGATGCGTTGTGCAGACCTCACTACCCTATGGAGAGCCTTACGGTTATTTTCCTGACACCACACTCCGAGGTCCCTCACATCCGTCTCGTCATTGTTGGTAATCAAGCCTACCACTGTAGTGTCGTCTGCAAACTGGATGATTGAGTTGGAGGCGTGCATGGCCACGCAGTCGTGGGTGAACAGGGAGTACAGGAGAGGGCTCAGAACGCACCCTTGTGGGGCTCCAGTGTTGAGTATCAGCGGGGTGGGATGTTATTATATACCCTCACCATCTGGGGGGCGACCCAGGGTCTCGAGATTGATGATGAGTTTGGAGGGTACTATGGTATTAAATGCTGAGCTGTAGTTGATGAACAGCATTCTCACGTAGGTATTCCTCTTTGTAACGGCGTTCGTCTGTTGAAAGAAGAGAGTCGGACCGAAATGCAGCGTGTTGGTTACTCATGACTTTAATGAATGAAAAATGCGGTACATGAAATAACTGAAAGACGAAAACAACAAACGGAACGTGAAACTAATTACAGCCTATCTGGTGAAATACTACACAAAGACAGGAACAATCACCCACGAAATACAAAGCGAAACTCAGGCTGCCTAAATACGGTTCCCAATCAGAGACAACGATAAGCACCTGACTCTCATTGAGAATCGCCTCAGGCAGCCAAGCCTAACAACACCCCTAATCAGCCGTGATCCCAAATACTACAAACCCCAATACGAAAAACAACATATAAACCCATGTCACACCCTGGCCTACCCAAACATATAACAAAAACACAAAATACAATGACCAAGGCGTGACACTCTTGTTCAGGTGGGTTAGGGCAGTGTGCAGTGTGGCTGCGTGGACCCCATTAATGTCCTTGTTCCTCCCGTCCGTCCTGGGATAACCTATTCGGTGGTAAGAAAATTAGAGGGTCTAGGGTATCAGGACAGGGTGGAGGTGATATGGTCCTCGGGACAGAGGGTCAGCTCGGGACAAGCACTTCATGGGACAGAAGTGAGTGGGACAGGGGGCGGTAGTCATTGAGGGCAGTTACCTTAAGCCCAGTTCTTGGGAACAGGAACAATGGTGGCCTTCTTGAAGCTGGCTGGGGGAACAGCAGACTGGGATAAGCAATGATTGAATACTGGTTATCCAGATCTGGAAAACATGTCCAGCCAGCTTGTCTGGCAGATCTGGAAGCACTGAGGACGCTGGGCAGACAGGGGATGCCATCTGGGCAGACTGGGAGCAGCGCTGGGCAGACTGGGAGCACTTAACACTGGGAACACTGGTGGCGCTGGGCAGACTGGGAGTGTTTTACTGGCGGCACTGGCGGCTGCAGGGAGACTCCGGCAGCGCAGGAGAGTCCACAGGTTTTGCGCTAAACAGGCGGGAGACTCCGACAGCGTCAGTGGCACTGTATTGTCCTCAGGCGAGGCGCAAAGAAGGCCTTGTTTGGAACTGGTGGTCTGGATCTGGGAACAAGACATCCTGGTCGGGGAGCTGCGACGGAGGACTGGTTTTCTTTTTGTAATCCGTGATTGACTCTGGAGCCCTGCCAGCACATACCTCTTGTGTCTGACCTTGTTGATGCAACTCTACTTTGTCTCTATAGGAAGGGCTGCTTGTTTGATTGGCTCTGCACGGAGAGAAAGCTACACTGTTTGTATTCAGTCACGGTGTTTCCGGTCACCACTGGTTAAAAGCAATGGGAGTTTCAGATTTACCTGGCATAACCATACTGCCATCAGCCCCCACCCAATTTTTTTGGGAATGTTTTAATAGTTGCTTCCAACCACATCGCCGATGCACTTCCTAATGAACCAGCTCACCCAGCGTTTCTCGTCAATTTCTTGTTGGGCGGCATATTCTCCAGGCTGAGCCCAGGGTCCCAATCCAATTCCTCCTCCCATGTCCAATTCTCCAAGCGTGGAATCAGCCTGTCCCAGCTGAACAGACCTCTTCACGGGAGCTTAACAGGGTTTTTGTCTCTGTCTATAGGCTGGGAGCCACAAAATGGAGTCGTGGTCAGCTTTTCCAAAAAGAGGGCAGGTGAGGGCCTTATATGCGTCGCGGAAGTTAGAATAACAATTATCCAGGGTTTTACCAGCCCTGGTAGCACAATCGATATGCTGATAGAATTTAGGGAGTCTTGTTTTCAGATTAGCCTTGTTAAAATCCCCAGCTACAATGAATGCAGCCTCAGGGTATGTGGTTTCCAGTTTACATAGAGTCAAATAAAGTTTGTTCAGGGCTATCGATGTGTCTGCTTGGGGGGGAATATATGCGGCTGTGATTATAATCGAAGAGAATTCCATTGGTAGATAATGTGGTCAACATTTGATTGTGAGGAATTTTAAATTAGGTGAACAGAAGGACTTGAGTTCCTGTATGTTGTTATGATCACACCACGTCTCGTTAATCATAAGACCGCCCCCCACCGCCCCTCTTCTCACCAGAAAGATGCTTGTTTCTGTCAGTGCGATGCGTGAAGAAACCTGCTGGCTGTACCTTCTCCGATAGGGTGTCTCGAGTGAGCCATATTTCCGTGAAGCAAAGAACGTTAGCCTCTTATGTCTCTCTGGAATGCTACCCTTGCTCGGATTTCATCAATTTTGTTGTCAAGAGACTGGACATTGGCGAGTAGTATGCTCGGGAGCGGTGCGCGATGTGCCCGTCTCCGGAGCCTGACCAGAAGACGCTTCGTCTGCCCCTTTTACAGCGACGTTGTTTTGGTTCCCCGGCTGGGATCCGATCCATTGTCCTGGGTTGTGGGCAAAACACAGGATCCGCCTCGGGAAAGTCGTATTCCTGGTCGTAATGATGGTGAGTTGACGTTGCTCTAATATCCAGTAGTGCCTCCCGACTGTATGTAATAAAACCTAAGATTACCTGAGGAACCATTGTCAGAAATAGCATGTAAAATTTTTTTTAAAATACTGCATAGTTTCCTAGGAACGCGAAGTGAGGCGGCCATCTCTGTCGGTGCAGGAATGATGGTAACAGAATGATGGTAACAGAATGATGTTAATATAATGATGCTAACATAATGATGCTAATATAATGATGCTAACATAATGATGCTAACATAATGATGCTAATATAATGATGCTAACATAATGATGCTAATATAATGATGGTAACACAATGATGGTAACAGAATGATGCTAACAAAATGATGCTAATATAATGATGCTAACATAATGATGCTAACATAATGATGGTAACACAATGATGGTAACAAAATGATGCTAACAAAATGATGCTAATATAATGATGCTAACATAATGATGCTAACACAATGATGGTAACATAATGATGCTAACATAATGATGCTAACATAATGATGGTAACACAATGATGGTAACAAAATGATGCTAACAAAATGATGCTAATATAATGATGCTAACATAATGATGCTAACACAATGATGGTAACAGAATGATGCTAACAAAATGATGCTAATATAATGATGCTAACATAATGATGCTAACATAATGATGCTAACACAATGATGGTAACAAAATGATGCTAATATAATGATGCTAACATAATGACCCTGATCTGTAATATACAGAAATGCATAATTATGCGTGGCATTCTCTTCATTGTGATGTATCCTGAATAGGTACACAAAGGTAGAAAAATGTAATGTCCTCCTTTGTATGTTTGGGTGTTATTCTACACACTGGCCGTGTCTGAAAACCCTTACTGGCGTACTAAATAGTATGGGATTTTCGAAGAAAAAAAAGTACTCCGAATGCACAAATTATCTGATTATCAGCTGTTGTCAGACACGTGAGTCGAAAAAGACGAGTAAAATCTAGTGCTGTTGATCAAACACCAAAGTTAGTATTCAATTGAAGCGTTACCTATACCAGCGTATGTAATACACTAGTATGGATGTTCGGAAACGCCCACTGGTTATTATTCTAATGAGCTGTGCCCTCAAACAAGACCAAATTGTATTGCTCTGGACAGTACCAAATCTGTACCAATCATAGACATCTATGTTTCACAAGTGTGGATATCACAGCACAGCACTGTAGAGCACAATACAGTACAGCCAGTAGGGCACAGCAGAATCGAGTAGAATAGAGTTCAGTACATTACAGTAGAATAGAGTTCAGGACATTACAGTAGAATAGAGTTCAGTACATAACAGTAGAATAGAGTTCAGTACATTACAGTACAGTAGAGTAGAATAGAGTTCAGTACATTACAGTAGAATAGAGGTCAGTATATTACAGTAGAGTAGACTAGAGTTCAGTACATTACAGTAGAGTAGAATAGAGTTCAGTACATTACAGTAAAGTAGAGTTCAGCACATTACAGTATCGAATAGTACAGTACAGTAGAGTTCAGTGAATTACAGTACAGTAAAGTTCAGTAGAGTAGAGTTCAGTAGAGTAGAGTTCAATACAGTATAGTACAGTAGATTAAAGTTCAGTACAGTAAATTATACTACTGTATTATACTCTACTGTACTTTACTATGGTGTCCAAACCTGTGAAACAGACATCTATGATTGGTTCAGATTTGGACTGACTAAATTTAAACTACTTTTCAATGTCAATGTAACTCCGGTGTTGGGTGAGAGGTCTGTTTACAGTAAATGGAAAGAGAGGGAGATCATGGGCAGGTGTCAGTAAGAGCTGGAAGAGGTGCCATTAACTGCTGAGAGAGAAGAGAGACAGGGAGAGAGAGAGAGGGGGATGGGTTGTCCAGACTGTTTTCACTCTTGCTTTAACCACCAGACAACAGAAAGAGAAAGAAATCAGTCCTAAGCTGAACATAACAGTATACCAGTGAAAGGTAGAACAGTAGCCGATGACCCAACTGTGGTTTCTGACTATTATGAGTTACCATTGTAGCCAATTCAGTTCGAGTCATTCTGTTACAGATATTTTGGTCACTCTGTTGGCAATTTAGTAATGAAATTGTTTATAAAAACGCTAAGCTAATTGGTTGGTCTACCCTTACTTGTTATTTCTGTGAACTTTCATTATCTTTGCTCATCATGAGGGAGAGAAATTAGAAAATAACTGAAAGATACAGTATGTGAGTTTTTTGGTAACAGAATGACAAGACACTAGACAATATTTCTTTAAACTTACAGAAGGTAAAACTAAATATGTGTGTTGATAGTAGTTGGCAGGGGTGTTTACATCAACATTATAGTGTTTGATCGATTTTTAATACCTTTCCAAAAATGTCCGGTAGCTTTCCATCTATTCAATCATAAATCAAAACCTTTGAATTGATGGGATTAAATACATTTGTTCATGTATATATGCCTTTATTTCTCAAAAATATAGACTCTTAGATTTTTCAATGGAAACGCCCCAAGGCTACATGACATGAGACATCCATCCAGGTAAGCAGGAAATCAGGAGATTACTTCAAAACAAGCCACTAGGGGCAATGGTGAGCACTATTACCATAGACATTCCAATAATAAACGACATTAATCAATATGACTACATTATTATGTGAATAAATGCAACAGGCCATGTGCGTCTCTAGAGGAATATAGTCAAGGTAGCAAATCATTGCATCACGTCTCAGTATGACTATAATGAATGTGTCCAGCTTGCACCAATATGCAATTATTAAGAGGCTAGATACAAATAGCTTATCCTGGCGACCAATGTTGTAGCATTCATTTATTGGGTCAAGTAGACCAATGTTGTAGCATTCATTTATCGAGTCAAGTAGACCAATGTTGTAGCATTCATTTATCGTGTCAAGTAGACCGGGGATGTCAAGATGGAACCCAAGCATGTACTATGTGTAATATAGTATTTTAGTGTATTAATACTGTAATATAGTATTAGTGTTAGAATATTTACCAATAGACGTTCTAAATTCTGAACGTATGGTCAATCAAATCATTTTCTGTAAAATGAGGTATGCATTTACTCAATTCAACCCAGGAGCTTGGTAGCAAGTTGGCAAGTTCTATAAGTTCTCTAGTATGAGTAAATTCACTGCCCTTTTAACCAAATTCAAGTGTAAATTCACCCCCAACACGAATTCAAAAGTCTTTCCACTTTGCTAGTGAAATGAAAAGGCAGAAACAACACACCCAGATTCTAATCTAATCAACTCAGTTTGAATGTTATGACCGGACGACAGGAATGTGCCTGATAACCAGGCAACCCAAAATGCAACTTCAACCCAGTCACTTTAAAAACAACATCAACCAGAAACATACAATGCAATAAGACATATCAAACATCAACCAGGAAACATACAATGCAATAAGACATATCAAACATCAACCAGGAAACATACAATGCAATAAGACATATCAAACATCAACCAGGAAACATACAATGCAATAAGACATATCAAACATCAACCAGAAACATACAATGCAATAAGACATATCAAACATCAACCAGAAACATACAATGCAATAAGACATATCAAACATCAACCAGGAAACATACAATGCAATAAGACATATCAAACATCAACCAGAAAACATACAATGCAATAAGACATATCAAACATCAACCAGGAAACATACAATGCAATAAGACATATCAAACATCAACCAGAAAACATACAATGCAATAAGACATATCAAACATCAACCAGGAAACATACAATGCAATAAGACATATCAAACATCAACCAGAAAACATACAATGCAATAAGACATATCAAACATCAACCAGGAAACATACAATGCAATAAGACATATCAAACATCAACCAGAAACATACAATGCAATAAGACATATCAAACATCAACCAGAAAACATACAATGCAATAAGACATATCAAACATCAACCAGGAAACATACAATGCAATAAGACATATCAAACATCAACCAGAAAACATACAATGCAATAAGACATATCAAACATCAACCAGAAAACATACAATGCAATAAGACATATCAAACATCAACATCAGGAAACATACAATGCAATAAGACATATCAAACATCAACCAGAAAACATACAATGCAATAAGACATATCAAAATTCACAGCTCTTTATAAAATGCAAAATAACATTAACAAAATAACATTAATTTAGTCGAGTCACGTTTCGTCATTCTTCACACCTTCAATAGTGTCTATGCTCCCAGGGTTCTATGGGAATGTCCCGTCCTGGAAAAGCAACATATAGGATGTGTTTCACCCTTGTAACAGCCCACAGATGGTCAGCCATTCAAACAATGTCATAAATCGTGATTAAGTCATCACGCTATACAGCCAGCCAGTCGCCAGTCGAGAGTATCATCTTCTCTAATGTTTCCACTACACCATTGAGAGCATGTTGACTGGTCTGCATCACAGTTTGGTATGACAACTGCTTGGCATCCGACAGCAAGGTGCTACAGAGGATAGTGCGTACGGCCTTGTACATCACTGGGGCTGAGCTCCCTGCCATCCAGGACCTCTGTACCAGGTGGTGTGAAAGAAAGGCCCGGAATATTGTTAAAGACTCCAGCAACCCAAGTCATAGACTGTTTTCTCTGCTACCACACAGCAACCGGGACCGACGCATCAAGTCTGGAACCAACAGGACTCTTCTACCCCCAAGCCATAAGACTGTTTTCTCTGCTACCACACAGCAACCGGGACCGACGCATCAAGTCTGGAACCAACAGGACTCTTCTACCCCCAAGCCATAAGACTGTTTTCTCTGCTACCACACAGCAACCGGGACCGACGCATCAAGTCTGGAACCAACAGGACTCTTCTACCCCCAAGCCATAAGACTGTTTTCTCTGCTACCACACAGCAACCGGGACCGACGCATCAAGTCTGGAACCAGCAGGACTCTTCTACCCCCAAGCCATAAGACTGTTTTCTCTGCTACAACACAGCAACCGGGACCGATGCATCAAGTCTGGAACCAACAGGACTCTTCTACCCCCAAGCCATAAGACTGTTTTCTCTGCTACCACACAGCAACCGGGACCGATGCATCAAGTCTGGAACCAACAGGACTCTTCTACCCCCAAGTCATAAGACTGCTGCCATAAAAAGTTAACCAAATTGTTACCCAAACTATCTGCATTGACCATTTTTGCACTAACTATTTTGAATCATCACATATTACTATTACTGTTTATTATTTATCCTGTTCCTCTGTCCTCTTCCTCTGTCTTCCCTTCCTTTGTCCCCCTTCCTCTGTCCCCTTTCCTCTGTCCCCTTTCCTCTGTCCCCTTCCTGTGTCCCCCCTTCCTCTGTCCCCCCTTCCTCTGTCCCCCCTTCCTCATTTGTCCCCCTTCATTTGTCCCCACTTCCTCTGTCCCCTCTTACCTCATCCTCCATTCTACCATCCTCCCTTCTACCATCCTCCCTTCCACTATCCTCCTTTCCTCTGTCCTCTTCCTCTGTCCTCCCTTCCTCCGTCCCCCCTTCCTCTGTCCTCCCTTCCTCTGTCCCCCTTCCTCTGTCCTCCCTTCCTCTGTCCTCCCTTCCTTTGTCCCCCCTTCCTCTGTCCTCCCTTCCACCATCCTCCTCTCCTCTGTCCTCCCTTCCTCCGTCCTCCCTTCCTCCGTCCTCCCTTCCACCATCCTCCCTTCCACCATCCTCCTCTCCTCTGTCCCCCCTTCCTCAGTTCTCCCTTCCTCTGTCCTCCCTTCCTCCGTCCTCCCTTCCTCCGTCCTCCCCTCCACCATCCTCCCTTCCACCATCCTCCTCTCCTCTGTCCCCCTACCTCTGTCCCCCCTCCCCTGTCCTCCCTTCCTCTGTCCTACCTTCCTCTGTCCTCCCTTCCTCTGTCCTACCTTCCCCTGTCCTCCCTTCCAATAAGGATATTTTTCCCATTCTGGAGCGAGTGCATATATGAAGTGACAGTAGAGTATAGGCTAGACCGATTATGTACCAAAGATATCTTCAATCTGTTTTTTTTTGTTATGTTTTTCTGCTGTTTGTAATATGCGGAAGGCTTTGTATTGTATAATTGAACAATCCTTATTTCATTTCAGGGTTGTTGTTTTTGGGCTTGGGCTCATATATGGGCCTATGTGTAGGCATCAGCTTTATGTGTATGGGTGTTTTGAATGAATCATCACCTTAGAAAGCGCTGTCCATTTCATTGTGTTAGGCTGTGAAACAACATCCACAACAACCATGTTTTCCACTTAGTTTCAACTTGTTGTTGAACTTCATTTTTCAAATTGATCAATCACAGTGAGGTGAATTTTAAAAACTGGTTGTTTGATGTGATTTTCTATTGCATTTGCATGGATGCCAGAGTGGCAATACAAACCTGAGGGACAATAGAGCCCTGAGTACCAGGCCATTATGACCTGATGGTCTTTAGTGAGGGTACTACCGATGCCTGTCCATAGTGTGTAAAAGGAGAACCCCCCCTCTCTACTAAGTATGCACCTATTCAGATGAGAGGAACTGTTTCAGATGCAGTTTCTGATAGGCCTTTTGCTGTTTGAAATTTTCCATAATAGTGAATATTAAAATAAATCTCCTTCCTAATGAAGCCATAACAATAAAGACATTGTCCTTCTCACAGTGTGAGTAAAAATAGTGTTAGTTGTTAAGTAGGGGTCCCAGACAGACATGAGGAGGAACAACTAACAGAAATAACATTATTCCAGAAGACGACACTCTGGCGTCCTCGACGCCTGAAAAACGTCACAGCACCGAAGTAGGAGTTGTGGGTTATGAAGCCTGTGGTGCTATTTTCTGTAAATGCTTAGTTCTCTTTAGTCAGGGGCGCAACTTTGGTTTTATAAGTGGAGGGGACATCATTTTCTTTTAAATACACTCCAAACAGCCTACTCGACAGCTCGGAGGCGTCCGCATGGTCCTAAAGCACACCATTGCCTCGTTTGGGTCACAATCCAATGATAAAATTGTGGGGGACAAAAATACAATTTCAGGATGTGGGGGGGGCATGTTGAAAGTTGCGCCCCTGTCTTTAATATGTGAACCAACAACAAGTCAATATGTCATGCTGAATTGATTGGAGATTTTTTGGGGCCTGGGTTTTTGAATTTGGATAGCCTCCTCACAGACACAGCCACCTCTTATTTATTCTACACTTTTTTTTTTTTTTGTCAACTAGTAAATGTGCAGCATACCCAGAGGGCACAGTAGACTTGCTAGGTGTGTGTGTGTGTGTGTGTGTGTGTGTGTGTGTGTGTGTGTGTGTGTGTGTGTGTGTGTGTGTGTGTGTGTGTGTGTGTGTGTGTGTGTGTGTGTGTGTGTGTGTGTGTGTGTGTGTGTGTGTGTGTGTGTGTGTGTGTGTGTGTGTGTGTGTGTGTGTGTGTGTGTGTGTGTGTGTGTGTGTGTGTGTGTGTGTGTGTGTCCTTGCATTCTTTCAGTAGTGCAGAGAGGAGAGGAGCGGTGCTGTCTCAGGTGACACAGCCTGTTATACACATCTCATCTCACAAACAGGAACCCAATATGACTGGCTGATAGCTTGATAAGTGTGTTCACTGGGGTTTCTCCATAATCTAGATTGCAGGCCAGTGCATTTTCATGAGCGTGCATGCTGACTGTACCGTGCCCCGAATCACATTTATGAGTCTCTTTAAATTCAAGGCCAGCTACAGTAGACTGATGTCATTAAATCTAACACTGCTATAAATACATAGCAGGTCCTTCTGAACATGCAGAAAGCCGACTGATGTAGACAGACACACACACACATCACACAAACACAACCACACACAGAATCACACACAGGCATGCATGCACACACAAACACCCACACACACATAATTTATACACACACACACACACACACACTCACTTTATACACACATAAACACCCACACACACACAAACCCCTCAAACCTCCCCCTTTCCTCACCTGTCGTCAATTGTGGTGATTTTGAATGATCAGCCCAAGCCAATTTCCGTGGCGCTAGATGTGTCTATCTGAGAGAGTGTTAGCCTGCAATGAGCCTCACCAATAAGGGATGTGTTCAGAATACAGAATGTGCTAACTCACTCCGCTGGGCACTTTGAATGTCAGCCTTTTCCCCAGTACAGAAAGAGAGCTGCATGGGTGGATGTATTCTGGAGAACTGTGCTGGGCTGTTGTCTACTTTCTAATCCTGGGCTATGCTGGGCTATGCTGTGAGGGCTATGCTGTGAGGGCTATGCTGTGCTGTGTTGGACTTAGCTGTGCTGGCCTGGGCTATGCTATGCTGGGCTGGGCTGGGCTATGCTGGGCTGGACTGTGCTGTGCTTGGCTATGTTAGGCTGGGCTGGGCTATGCTGTGAGGGCTATGCTGTGAGGGCTATGCTGTGCTGTGTTGGACTTAGCTGTGCTGGCCTGGGCTATGCTATGCTGGGCTGGGCTGGGCTATGCTGGGCTGGACTGTGCTGTGCTTGGCTATGTTAGGCTGGGCTGGGCTATGCTGTGAGGGCTATGCTGTGAGGGCTATGCTGTGCTGTGTTGGACTTAGCTGTGCTGGCCTGGGCTATGCTATGCTGGGCTGGGCTGGGCTATGCTGGGCTGGACTGTGCTGTGCTTGGCTATGTTAGGCTGGGCTGGGCTATGCTGTGGTGGGCTATGCTGGGCTATGTTAGGATGGGTTATGCTGTGCTGGGCTATGCTGTGCTGGGCTATACTGGGCTGGACTATGCTGGCTATGTTGTGCTGGCCTGGGCTATGCTGTGGTTGGCTGAGCTATCCTGGGCTGGGCTGGGCTATGCTGTGCTGGGCTATGCTGTGCTGGGCTATGCTGTGCTGGGCTATGCTGCACGACACAATGTGGAGTGCCTGGATACAGCCCTTAGCTGTGGTATATTGGCCATATACCACAAACCCCGAGGTGCCTTATTGCTATTATAAACTGGTTCCCAATGTAATTAGAGCAGTAAAAAGAAATGTTGTGTCATTCTGATATACCACGGCTATCAGCCAATCAGCTTTCAGGGCTCGTACCATCCAGTCTAAAATCTCACTGTCATAATGGGATCCGCTCCAATCAATAGCCAAACGGCAGCAGGAAACAATAGGCCTAGCTATTGTGATGTACAAAACATGGAGCTCAAGGCTATTCCAGTTCAACATTGGGACTCTAAAAAAAAGTTGTATTTAATTATAAATCAACATCACAATAATGAGCCATGTAATTATACATTGATGTGTCATTGTGTTTATTATGACATTGAAAAATAAATAAAACATTTTGCTCCCAAATCCCCCCATTCTTCACACACATACTCACGAGTGCATAAACACACACACACGCACATGCACAAACACACATTTCCATGCACACGCTGAAACACACATCATGCACACACACACACTGGAAACAGAGGTTGGCTGCTACACGGGCAGGGGAGGAGAGGCGATGTCGGGAAAAATAGTAGAGACCTTGCAGCCCTCCAGGCATGCAGTTATCAGAGATACAGGGCTGATGGGAAATCAATCAGTTCAAGTGGTGTGCCCTGTCCTGTCCTGGAGGAGAGGAGAGGAGAGGAGAGGAGAGGAGAGGAGAGGAGAGGAGAGGAGAGGAGAGGAGAGGAGAGGAGAGGAGAGGAGAGGAGAGGAGAGGAGAGGAGAGGAGTCACTCAACCAACCACTGCTTTGTGCCTGATCAATGACAACTGTATGACTGTTCTATATATGCTACAGTAGATGACTAATCTATGCAGTGCCACCTCTGCCTATACGCAGACTACGTGCTGGGAGGATAGAGGAATGGAGAAAGATGAAAGAGGACAGAGGAAGAGAGGACAGAGGAATGTAGGACAGAGGAAAGAGGACAGAGGAAAGAGGACAGAGGAAAGAGGACAGAGGGAGGGAGGACAGAGGAATGGAGGACAGAGGAAAGAGGACAGAGGAAAGAGGACAGAGGAAGAGGACAGAGGAAGAGAGGACAGAGGAAAGATGACAGAGGGAGGGAGGACAGAGGAATGGAGGACAGAGGAAAGAGGACAGAGGAAAGAGGACAGAGGAAGGGAGGACAGAGGAAAGAGGACAGAGGACAGAGGAAGAGAGGACAGAGGAATGGAGGACAGAGGAATGGAGGACAGAGGAAGAGAGGACAGAGGAATGGAGGACAGAGGAAAGAGGACAGAGGGAGGGAGGACAGAGGAAGAGAGGACAGAGGAAGAGAGGACAGAGGAAAGAGGACAGAGGAAGGGAGGACAGAGGAAGAGAGGACAGAGGAGGAAGGACAAAGGAAGGGAGGACAGAAGAAGGGAGGACAGAGAGGAGCTGAGGACAGAGGAACGAGGACAGAAGAAGGGAAGATAGAGGAAGGGAGTACAGAGGAAGGGAGGACAGAGGGAGTTCAGAGGAAGGAATATAGAGGAAGGTAGGACAAAGGAAATAGGACAGAAGGAGGAGGACAGAGGCTGTATGGAAAGCTGATTTGGACAAGCCTGGGGACGGTGCAGGGACAGTGAGTCAGAGGCAATGGTGGCTGTAGTGCAAGTGGCCATAAACATTAATGAGGCATGTAATCCCAGAGAGATTGTTTATTTTACAATCCATTAAATATAAACTCATTTTCACCAGGCCATAGATGGCTATCCTCTTAGTGGGAGTGACCGTATGCATAGGTGTGTGTGTGTGTGTGTGTGTGTGTGTGTGTGTGTGTGTGTGTGTGTGTGTGTGTGTGTGTGTGTGTGTGTGTGTGTGTGTGTGTGTGTGTGTGTGTGTGTGTGTGTGTGTGTGTGTGTGTGTGTGTGTGTGTGTGTGTGTGTGTGTGTGTGTGTGTGTGTGTGTGTGTGTGTGAGAGAGAGAGCAGGGCAGATTAGAGCGGGTGAACAGGGACTGTGCTCAGGGCTCAGGGGATGAATAGGAGGCTAGGACGTCTGGTGCCTCTGGCAGTACGCCGTTTAAAACGGAAGATGAATGGAGGTCATCTCAGAGCGAGACCATGTGTAAATCAGGCATTAGGCACGCCCAGTTTAACGGCTTTGTGAACATCAAGAGTTCCGTGTACACACGTGTATTTATGTGTACTGTACAGATGGAGTCTAGCTTGTGTTCTGGTGCAGCTGTGCAGAGCGACAGAGGCGACCCTAACGAAGCTGATCGCGAAAAGCTCCATTCGCTGCACTGTGAAATGAAAATGGGAATGTTAAGGTTGGTGTGGTTGTTACTCTTGTTTTTTAAACATGACAGATTGTGTTGTGGTTTGCTGTTGTGTAACAGTAGGAGATTGGCATGTAGAAACACTGTAGGCTCTAAGCCTGGATGTGTAGTAGGGGACATTGAATAACATTTGACTGCATTCTATTTTTATGAGTTCTTCTTTTTTATTTCATTACATCAGTTTATTTTAATAAATACTTTCTCAACACTTATTTTTCTTAAAACTGCATTGTTGACTAAGGGTTGGTAAGTAAGCATTTCACTGTATGGTCTACTACACCTGTTGTATTCGGCACATGTGACAAATAAAATGTGATTTGATTTGAAATACAGAGAAGCGTTATCCCAACTCTGCATGAACGTGTCTACTGATCATCATTGACTGAAACCGGTCCATGTTCCCAGCTTGTTGTGGGAATGACATTGAACGTGTCTACTGATCATCATTGACTGAAACCGGTCCATGTTCCCAGCTTGTTGTGGGAATGACATTGAACGTGTCTACTGATCATCATTGACTGAAACCGGTCCATGTTCCCAGCTTGTTGTGGGAATGACATTGAACGTGTCTACTGATCATCATTGAGTGAAACCGGTCCATGTTCCCAGCTTGTTGTGGGAATGACATTGAACGTGTCTACTGATCATCATTGACTGAAACCGGTCCATGTTCCCAGCTTGTTGTGGGAATGACATTGAACGTGTCTACTGATCATCATTGAGTGAAACCGGTCCATGTTCCCAGCTTGTTGTGGGAATGACATTGAACGTGTCTACTGATCATCATTGACTGAAACCGGTCCATGTTCCCAGCTTGTTGTGGGAATGACATTGAACGTGTCTACTGATCATCATTGACTGAAACCGGTCCATGTTCCCAGCTTGTTGTGGGAATGACATTGAACGTGTCTACTGATCATCATTGACTGAAACCGGTCCATGTTCCCAGCTTGTTGTGGGAATGACATTGAACGTGTCTACTGATCATCATTGACTGAAACCGGTCCATGTTCCCAGCTTGTTGTGGGAATGACATTGAACGTGTCTACTGATCATCATTGACTGAAACCGGTCCATGTTCCCAGCTTGTTGTGGGAATGACATTGAACGTGTCTACTGATCATCATTGACTGAAACCGGTCCATGTTCCCAGCTTGTTGTGGGAATGACATTGAACGTGTCTACTGATCATCATTGACTGAAACCGGTCCATGTTCCCAGCTTGTTGTGGGAATGACATTGAACGTGTCTACTGATCATCATTGACTGAAACCGGTCCATGTTCCCAGCTTGTTGTGGGAATGACATTGAACGTGTCTACTGATCATCATTGAGTGAAACCGGTCCATGTTCCCAGCTTGTTGTGGGAATGACATTGAACGTGTCTACTGATCATCATTGACTGAAACCGGTCCATGTTCCCAGCTTGTTGTGGGAATGACATTGAACGTGTCTACTGATCATCATTGACTGAAACCGGTCCATGTTCCCAGCTTGTTGTGGGAATGACATTGAACGTGTCTACTGATCATCATTGACTGAAACCGGTCCATGTTCCCAGCTTGTTGTGGGAATGACATTGAACGTGTCTACTGATCATCATTGACTGAAACCGGTCCATGTTCCCAGCTTGTTGTGGGAATGACATTGAACGTGTCTACTGATCATCATTGACTGAAACCGGTCCATGTTCCCAGCTTGTTGTGGGAATGACATTGAACGTGTCTACTGATCATCATTGACTGAAACCGGTCCATGTTCCCAGCTTGTTGTGGGAATGACATTGAACGTGTCTACTGATCATCATTGACTGAAACCGGTCCATGTTCCCAGCTTGTTGTGGGAATGACATTGAAACTGATCATCATTGACTGAAACCGGTCCATGTTCCCAGCTTGTTGTGGGAATGACATTGAACGTGTCTACTGATCATCATTGACTGAAACCGGTCCATGTTCCCAGCTTGTTGTGGGAATGACATTGAACGTGTCTACTGATCATCATTGACTGAAACCGGTCCATGTTCCCAGCTTGTTGTGGGAATGACATTGAACGTGTCTACTGATCATCATTGACTGAAACCGGTCCATGTTCCCAGCTTGTTGTGGGAATGACATTGAACGTGTCTACTGATCATCATTGACTGAAACCGGTCCATGTTCCCAGCTTGTTGTGGGAATGACATTGAACGTGTCTACTGATCATCATTGACTGAAACCGGTCCATGTTCCCAGCTTGTTGTGGGAATGACATTGAACGTGTCTACTGATCATCATTGACTGAAACCGGTCCATGTTCCCAGCTTGTTGTGGGAATGACATTGAACGTGTCTACTGATCATCATTGACTGAAACCGGTCCATGTTCCCAGCTTGTTGTGGGAATGACATTGAACGTGTCTACTGATCATCATTGACTGAAACCGGTCCATGTTCCCAGCTTGTTGTGGGAATGACATTGAACGTGTCTACTGATCATCATTGAGTGAAACCGGTCCATGTTCCCAGCTTGTTGTGGGAATGACATTGAACGTGTCTACTGATCATCATTGAGTGAAACCGGTCCATGTTCCCAGCTTGTTGTGGGAATGACATTGAACGTGTCTACTGATCATCATTGACTGAAACCGGTCCATGTTCCCAGCTTGTTGTGGGAATGACATTGAACGTGTCTACTGATCATCATTGACTGAAACCGGTCCATGTTCCCAGCTTGTTGTGGGAATGACATTGAACGTGTCTACTGATCATCATTGAGTGAAACCGGTCCATGTTCCCAGCTTGTTGTGGGAATGACATTGAACGTGTCTACTGATCATCATTGACTGAAACCGGTCCATGTTCCCAGCTTGTTGTGGGAATGACATTGAACGTGTCTACTGATCATCATTGACTGAAACCGGTCCATGTTCCCAGCTTGTTGTGGGAATGACATTGAACGTGTCTACTGATCATCATTGACTGAAACCGGTCCATGTTCCCAGCTTGTTGTGGGAATGACATTGAACGTGTCTACTGATCATCATTGACTGAAACCGGTCCATGTTCCCAGCTTGTTGTGGGAATGACATTGAACGTGTCTACTGATCATCATTGACTGAAACCGGTCCATGTTCCCAGCTTGTTGTGGGAATGACATTGAACGTGTCTACTGATCATCATTGAGTGAAACCGGTCCATGTTCCCAGCTTGTTGTGGGAATGACATTGAACGTGTCTACTGATCATCATTGACTGAAACCGGTCCATGTTCCCAGCTTGTTGTGGGAATGACATTGAACGTGTCTACTGATCATCATTGAGTGAAACCGGTCCATGTTCCCAGCTTGTTGTGGGAATGACATTGAACGTGTCTACTGATCATCATTGAGTGAAACCGGTCCATGTTCCCAGCTTGTTGTGGGAATGACATTGAACGTGTCTACTGATCATCATTGAGTGAAACCGGTCCATGTTCCCAGCTTGTTGTGGGAATGACATTGAACGTGTCTACTGATCATCATTGACTGAAACCGGTCCATGTTCCCAGCTTGTTGTGGGAATGACATTGAACGTGTCTACTGATCATCATTGACTGAAACCGGTCCATGTTCCCAGCTTGTTGTGGGAATGACATTGAACGTGTCTACTGATCATCATTGAGTGAAACGGTCCATGTTCCCAGCTTGTTGTGGGAATGACATTGAAACTGATCATCATTGACTGAAACCGGTCCATGTTCCCAGCTTGTTGTGGGAATGACATTGAACGTGTCTACTGATCATCATTGAGTGAAACCGGTCCATGTTCCCAGCTTGTTGTGGGAATGACATTGAACGTGTCTACTGATCATCATTGACTGAAACCGGTCCATGTTCCCAGCTTGTTGTGGGAATGACATTGAACGTGTCTACTGATCATCATTGACTGAAACCGGTCCATGTTCCCAGCTTGTTGTGGGAATGACATTGAACGTGTCTACTGATCATCATTGAGTGAAACCGGTCCATGTTCCCAGCTTGTTGTGGGAATGACATTGAACGTGTCTACTGATCATCATTGACTGAAACCGGTCCATGTTCCCAGCTTGTTGTGGGAATGACATTGAACGTGTCTACTGATCATCATTGACTGAAACCGGTCCATGTTCCCAGCTTGTTGTGGGAATGACATTGGAACATGCTTTGTAACTATGTCCCTCCACAAAATGAAATGATGCTCTCTCATTACTTTACAGCCTATTAAACCGGATTCTCTGGTGGGAATGTCTGTTTTTTGCTGGCAAGACAGCATCTTCCGATGTGCGACCAGACTAGCACGTCGAAATGAATGTGTGATGGGTCCTCACTCAAAAAGATGTTGCATAAAGCTTACTTAATTGATTTATTTAATTTTTTGTTTTCACTGCATCAGAGATAATGTACACAGACGTCCAGGCTGGAACGTCCCCTGATTCAGCCAGTGTTCGCTGTGCTGATGCAATTACATTGTTACCTCTGGGTGTAATTTAGTCAAGTCCAGTGGGTCAGCAACCAGGCTGGTGTCCTGTGGTCCTCTGGAGTCTCTCCTGAACATAAGGACCTGGTTGATTCAATTATAACACACACATGGGCATACGTGCTCACAGGCACATGTACATGGGCGCACACGTACACACACGTACACACACGTACACACACGTACACTCACGTACACTCACGTACGCACAGGTACACACACGTACCCACACGTACACTCACGTACACTCGCGTACACACACAAGCACACAAACACAGAAAGAGAGAGACACACAAAGGCACAAGCAAATGCGCACAATCATACACACACACAAATACAAACAGAAGCACACACACACACCCAAACACACACACACCATGACAAGTCAAGAGGCCACGCCACATAACACACTTCACCCCCCCCCCCCCCCAGATTGTCACCCGCTACAAGCCCTCACAGCTCAGGGAATTAACCCTGCTGTCTGGGACTCTGTGAGCTGCTTGTCAGACATTATTTCCTGTGTGGTGGTGCGGCTAGCCCCATGGATCTGTACAGCGGCAGTAGCAGGCCTGGATGAGTCAATCTTTCTTCGTACCAAGCTGTGGTTGTCATAGACAGGGGGCTGCCTTAAAATGAACACTATAGAAATGACTAAATTTGTGTCAGTAAACAATGTTAGGGACCGGTCAACAATACCTTAGGGATCGCAAACCACAGGAACCACAGGTTGAGCAACACTGTGTAAGGCCAGGTTGAGCAACACTGTGTAAAGCTAGCTGGTGTATAGGGCTAAGCAGTTTGTCTGGCTGGTCTGTAGTGGTTTGGCTTGTTTACAGGCTAGGGGAAATCAGTGTACTTGACTGTGGTTTATTAGCTTCAGCAGCTGGCTGCTGTGGCTGTGGCTGTGTCACTGTCTCTGGGCTTGGGGCTGTGGCTGTGTCATTGTATCTGGGCTCGGGCTGTGGCTGTGTCATTTCCTCTCTCCCACAGCTGCACTTACACCATGCCCAAACCAGATGCACGTTTGTCCGCGTGCGCCATTGTGCGCAAATTGATTTTGACCCACCACACCAAACGCTATCACGACACGCAGGTTAAAATATCAAAACAAACTCCGAACCAATTCTATTAATTTGGGGACAGGTCGAAAAGCATTCAACATTTATGGCAATTTAGCTACATTGCAGTTGCTAGTTAATTTGTCCTATTTAGCTAGCTTGCTGTTGCTAGCTAATATATCCTGTGATATATACACTGAGTTGTTATTTTACCTGAAATGCACAAGGTCCTCTACTCCGACAATCCGACAACCGAATCGTTTCCAGTCATCTGTCCTTCTTCCAGGCTTTTTCTTATTTGGACTTTATATGGCGATTTGCATCTAACTTTCATAATAAGGTGTATTACCACAACCGACCTCAGTTTATCTTTCAATCACCCACGTGAGTATAACCAAAGATGAGATGGGATGTGGTATAGGCTTATAAAAGCCAATGAGGAGATGGGAGACTTCTAGGAGATGGGAGACTTCTAGGAGATGGGAGACTTGTAGGAGATGGGAGACTTCTAGGAGATGGGAGACTTCTAGGAGACGGGAGACTTCTAGGAGACGGGAGACTTCTAGGAGACGGGAGACTTCTAGGAGACGGGAGACTTCTAGGAGATGGGAGAACTCTAGGAGATGGGAGACTTCTAGGAGACGGGAGACTTCTAGGAGATGGGAGACTTCTAGGAGATGGGAGACTTCTAGGAGACGGGAGACTTCTAGGAGATGGGAGACTTCTAGGAGATGGGAGACTTCTAGGAGACGGGAGACTTCTAGGAGATGGGAGACTTCTAGGAGATGGGAGAACTTTAGGAGATGGGAGACTTCTAGGAGATGGGAGACTTCTAGGAGATAAGAGAACTCTATGAGATGGGAGACTTCTAGGAGACGGGAGACTTCTAGGAGACGGGAGACATCTAGGAGACGGGAGACTTCTAGGAGATGGGAGACTTCTAGGAGATGGGAGAACTCTAGGAGATGGGTGACTTCTAGGAGATGAGAGAGGCAGGACTTGCAATGCGTTCTGCGCCACAAAATAGAATCAACTTCTATTTTAGAGCCTGGCAACGCAGACACTCATTGGCGAGCAGTGTGGTTGAAATTATTGAATAATATGTATGTGTAAAAAAAATTGCAACGCTCGCGTAAGCGACACATATTAGCTAGCAACAACACTACTGGTGTGGTCAGCATGTCCGTCTCAATGCACTACTGAAAGAATGCAAGGACACACACACACACACACAAACAGATACACACAAAACACACACACAAACAAATAAACACAAACAGATAAACACATACACAAATACACACACACAAAACAGACAAACACACACACAAATACACACACACAAACACATACACAAATACACACACATAAACAAATACACACAAACAGACAAACACACACACACAAACACATACACAAGTACAGGCTGCCGCCACTGTAGTGCTGTATGCTCACATGCTCCCGCCTGGTTTTGAGTGTGCACTCTCAGGGAGATAGGGAGGTTGTGTGTGTGTGTGTGTGTGTGTGTGTGTGTGTGTGTGTGTGTGTGTGTGTGTGTGTGTGTGTGTGTGTGTGTGTGTGTGTGTGTGTGTGTGTGTGTGTGTGTGTGTGTGTGTGTGTGTGTGTGTGTGTGTGTGTGTGTGTGTGTGTGTGTGTGTGTGTGTGTGTGTGTGTGTGTGTGTGTGTGTGTGTGTGTGTGTCTTTCCCAGTTTAGTGATTAGCATGTTCTCTCTAGTTGTTCCATTGTCTTTGTCTTTCTCCAACACAGCCAATTACTAACAGGCATTCTGAGAGCAGCTGAAGGAGAAGATAGAAAACAGGTACATAAACAGAGATGAAACACTCCACGCCTCGCCAACCACTAAAGCCTTCATTTGGCCATTGAGCGCTATCATCATTACAATTACACATTTCCCATTTTCACAGGTGTAAGCTTATTCACTGATACCATAGCTACAAACAACCCGACTCACTCTGGCCTTGTAAGACATCAAAACATCAAAATATCTAACAAACGTATACCAGCATGTTCCAATGAGGAATAAAACCCATGTAGCTGTTTATAAAACAGGTTTTGGTGCCAAATAGGTTCTGTTAGTTGTTTTGTGTGGATAGTTGGATCTTGGACACATCCACATCCACAGCTCTCTGGCCAACTGCAGGAGCTTCCCAGTGTTAGTGCCCACAGTTTCATGTGAGAGCCAGACAGAGGGAGAGAGATGGCTGCAGAAGCCCTGGTTGAAAGCCCCCATCATCAGCCAGACAGAGGGAGAGAGATGGCTACAGCATCCCTGGTTGGAGGCCTCCATCATCAGGCAGACAGAGGGAGAGAGATGGCTGCAGCATCCCTGGTTGAAAGCCTCCATCATCAGGCAGAGAGAGGGAGAGAGATGGCTGCAGCATCCCTGGTTGAAAGCCTCCATCATCAGGCAGAGAGAGGGAGAGAGTTGGCTACAGCATCCCTGGTTGAAAGCCTCCATCATCAGGCAGACAGAGGGAGAGAGATGGCTGCAGCATCCCTGGTTGAAAGCCTCCATCATCAGGCAGACAGAGGGAGAGAGATGGCTACAGCATCCCTGGTTGAAAGCCTCCATCATCAGGCAGACAGAGGGAGAGAGATGGCTGCAGCATCCCTGGTTGAAAGCCTCCATCATCAGGCAGACAGAGGGAGAGAGATGGCTACAGCATCCCTGGTTGAAAGCCTCCATCATCAGGCAGAGAGAGGGAGAGAGATGGCTACAGCATCCCTGGTTGGAGGCCTCCATCATCAGGCAGACAGAGGGAGAGAAATGGCTGCAGCATCCCTGGTTGAAAGCCTCCATCATCAGGCAGACAGAGGGAGAGAGATGGCTACAGCATCCCTGGTTGAAAGCCTCCATCATCAGGCAGACAGAGGGAGAGAGATGGCTGCAGCATCCCTGGTTGGAGGCCTCCATCATCAGGCAGACAGAGGGAGAGAGATGGCTACAGCATCCCTGGTTGAAAGCCTCCATCATCAGGCAGACAGAGGGAGAGAGATGGCTACAGCATCCCTGGTTGAAAGCCTCCATCATCAGGCAGACAGAGGGAGAGAGATGGCTGCAGCATCCCTGGTTGAAAGCCTCCATCATCAGGCAGACAGAGGGAGAGAGATGGCTGCAGCATCCCTGGTTGAAAGCCTCCATCATCAGGCAGACAGAGGGAGAGAGATGGCTACAGCATCCCTGGTTGAAAGCCTCCATCATCAGGCAGACAGAGGGAGAGAGATGGCTGCAGCATCCCTGGTTGAAAGCCTCCATCATCAGGCAGACAGAGGGAGAGAGATGGCTGCAGCATCCCTGGTTGGAGGCCTCCATCATCAGGCAGACAGAGGGAGAGAGATGGCTACAGCATCCCTGGTTGAAAGCCTCCATCATCAGGCAGACAGAGGGAGAGAGATGGCTACAGCATCCCTGGTTGAAAGCCTCCATCATCAGGCAGACAGAGGGAGAGAGATGGCTACAGCATCCCTGGTTGGAGGCCTCCATCATCAGGCAAACCCATCCATTTCCAGCCCTCCAACCACAGTGCATGTTGGGTAAAAGAGAGATGGCTGTATATGAAAAATTGGTAGCTCTCTTTTTTCTGCTCTAAAATGTTTTACTTGTGAGTTCACCATGAGAATTGATGAGTTCACCATGAGAATTGATCAGTTCACCATGATAATTGATCAGTTCACCATGATAATTGATGGGTTCACCATGATAATTGATCAGATCACCATGATAATTGATCAGTTCACCATGATAATTGATGGGTTCACCATGATAATTGATCAGATCACCATGAGAATAAGGGCTCCCGAGTGGCGCAGCGGTCTAAGACTCTACCTCAGCGCTCACTACAGACACCCTGGTTCGAATCCAGGCGGGAGTCCCATAGGGCAGTAAACAATTGTCCCAGAGTCGTCCAGGTTTAGCTGGTGTAGGCTGTCATTTTAAATAAGAATTTGATCTTAACTGACTTGCATGGTTAATTACATTTTTTAATATAAATAAATAAAAAGAAGTGATGAGTTCACCATGATAATTGAGAAGTATGATTCTAGTGGTTTCATCCTGCAGCATACAGTGTCTCTCCAAGATGGCGTAGCAGTCAGACGTCTTTTGTCTTTGTCTTGCCGTGTCCCGTGTATATAATTCTCATGGTGAACTCAACTTCAACATACTCTCCTACAACCTGCCTCACCCAATGTGGTGTGGATCTGCTATTTTCTTTACTTTAGAACGGAACCCCCAACAGAAGCTAGCCATCTAACTAGCTACTAGCTAGTAGTCAGCTAGACACTGCTAGAGGTCATCAGCTAACCTTGAGCCCGGACAACTCCTACCATTCTGCACAGCGTGATTCAACCCAGAGCTTATCAGACTCCTTTTGCTCCATATCTCCAGATTCCTGCCGTAAGCTCTGAACCTCTTCACCTGGATCACCGCAGCTAGCTAGCTGCTATTTGATTGGCTCCTCCTGGCTAAAGTCCCTGTCCCGAAGCAAGCAGCCTATGCTAGGCCCATCTCCAGGCTAGTTGAGATCCATCAGAGGTCCATCAGCCATGCCTTGGGCTACAATACCTATTTTGACAATTGGCCAGGACACCTTTTATTGCCAAAACGCAGCCCTGCCGATCCATCACGACTGGACTATTGACGTAATCCGCACAAGGGTTTTTTTCAACAGGCTCCTCCGTCGCGACTTCCCCTGAATGCCCATCTGCTAGCTGTGGCCAGCTGGCTATCTAGAGCACACCGGACTGTTAGCTGAAGTAGT
This sequence comes from Oncorhynchus gorbuscha, assembly GCF_021184085.1. Lineage (NCBI taxonomy): Eukaryota > Metazoa > Chordata > Actinopteri > Salmoniformes > Salmonidae > Oncorhynchus > Oncorhynchus gorbuscha. The sequence goes on along the minus strand of NC_060186.1, from coordinate 71,225,635 downwards.
CCATCAGTCAATTTCTTGGGCTACTATATCTATTTTGCCAATTGGTCTAGACTAGAGGTCTACCGATTAATCGGAATGGCCGATTAAATCGGGCCGATTTCAAGTTTTCATAACAATCGGAAATCGGTATTTTTGGGCGCCGATTTGACGATTTTTTAAAATATATTTTTTTATTTGTTTTTATACCTTTATTTAACTACGCAAGTCAGTTAAGAACAAATTCTTATTTTCAATGATGGCCTAGGAATGGTGGGTTAACTGCCTTGTTCAGGGGCAGAATGACAGATTTTCACCTTGTCGGCTCGGGGGATCCGATCTTGCAACCTTACAGTTAACTAGTCCAACACAATAATGACCTGCCTCTCTCTCGTTGCACTCCACAAGGAGACTGCCTGTTACGTGGATGCAGTTAGCCAAGGTAAGTTGCTAGCTAGCATTAAACTTATCTTATAAAAAACAATCAATCACAATCACTAGTTAACTACACATGGTAGATGATATTACTAGATATTATCTAGCGTGTCCTACGTTGCATATAATCTGACTGAGCATACAAGCATACAAGTATCTGACTGAGCGGTGGTAGGCAGAAGCAGACACGTTTTGCCAGCAGCTCTTCGTTGTGCGTCAAGCATTGCGCTGTTTATGACTTCAAGCCTATCAACTCCTGAGATGAGGCTGGTGTAACCGAAGTGAAATGGCTAGCTAGTTAGCGCATGCTAATAGCGTTTCAAACGACACTCGCTCGTTGTGTTGCTGGTTCGAGCCCAGGGAGGAGCGAGGAGAGGGACGGAAGCTATACTGTTACACTGGCAATACTAACGTGCCTATAAGAACATCCAATAGTCAAAGGTTAATGAAATACAAATGGTATAGAGTTAAATAGTCCTATAATTCCTATAATAACTACAACCTAAAACTTCTTACCTGGGAATATTGAAGACTCATATTAAAAGGAACCACCAGCTATCGTATGTTCTCATGTTCTGAGCAAAGAACTGAAACGTTATCTTTCTTACATAGCACATATTGCACTTTTACTTTCTTCTCCAACACTTTGTTTTTGCATTATTTAAACCAAATTGAACATGTTTCATCCATTTCTTGAGGCTAAATTGATTTTATTGATGTATTATATTAAGTTAAAATAAGTGTTCATTCAGTATTGTTGTAATTGTCATTAGTACATTTTTTTTTCAATTGGCCGATTAATCGGTTTTGGCTTTTTTTGGTCCTCCAATAATCAGTATCGGTATCGGCATTGAAAAATCATAATCGGCCGACCTCTAGTCTAGACCCTTTTACAACACGGACCCCTGCTGATCCATCACAACTGATCTGCCGACGTAACCGCACGAGGGGGCTACAACACACTTCTTCTGTCGCGACGTCCCCTTAAGGCCCTTCTGCTAGCCTGCTAGCCCCGGCCCGCTAGCTGTCTGAATCGCTGTGCCTCCAGCTTGCCTAACTACCCACTGGTCCCTATTATCACTCAGCTACGCATGCCTCTCCCTAATGTCAATATGCCTTGTCCATTGCTGTTTTGGTATGTGATTAATGTCTTATTTCACTGTAGAGCCTCCAGCGCTGCTCAATATGCCTTAGCTAACCCTTTTGTCCCACCTCCCACACATACTGTGACCTCAGCTGGTTTAATTAATGTCTCTAGAGACAATTCTTCTCTTATCGCCAGTCAATGCCTAGGTTTACCTCCACTGTATTCATATCCTACCATACCTTTGTCTGTACATTATGCATTGAATCTATTCTACCGCGCCCAGAAACCTGCTCCATTTAATCTCTGTTCTGAAAGTACTAGACAACCAGTTCTTAAAGCCCTTAGTCGTACCCTTATCCTACTCCTCCTCTGCTCCTCTGGTGATGTAGAGGTCAGGCCCTGCAGTGCCTAGCTCCACTCCCATTCCCCAGGCGCTCTCATTTGTTGACTTTTGTAACCAAAAAAGCCTTGGATTCATGCATGTTACCATTAGAAGCCTCCTCTCTAAGTTTGTTTTATTCACTGCTTTAGCACACTCTGCCAACCCAGATGTCCTAGCCATGTCTGAATCCTGGATTAGGAAGGCCACCAAAAACCCTGACATTTCCGTCCCTAACTATAACATTTTCCGACAAGATAGAACTGCCAAAGGGGTCGGAGTTGCAATCTACTGCAGAGATAGCTTGCATAGTAGTTCTGTCTTACTATCCAGGTCTGTGCCCAAACAATTTGAGATTCTACTTTTAAAAATAGACCACCTTGCTATAGACCACCTTCTGCCCCCAGCTGTGCCCTGGACACCGTATGTGAATTGATTGCCCCCCATCTATCTTCAGAGCTCGTTCTGTTATGTGACCTAAACTGGGATATGCTTAACACCTCAGCCATCCTACAATCTAAACTTGATGCCCTCAATCTTACACAAATTATCAATGTACCTACCAGGTACAACCCCAAATCGATAAACACAGGCACCCTCATAGATATCTTCCTAACCAACCTGACCTCCAAATACACCTCTGCTGTCTTCAACCAGGATCTCAGTGATCACTGCCTCAATGCTTGCGTCCATAATGGGTCTGCGGTCAAACAACCACCCCTCATCACTGTCAAAAACTATCTTAAATACTTCAGTGAACAGGCCTTTTTAATCGACCTGGCCCGGGTATCCTGGAAGGATATTGACTTCATTCTGTCAGTAGAAGATGCCTGGTTGTTCTTTAAAAGTGCTTTCCTCACAATCTTAAATAACCGTGGTTCACTCCTTACCTGACTGCCCTTGACCAGCACAAAAGCAACCTGTCGTGTACGGCATTAGCATTGAATAGCCCCGCGATATGAAACTTCTCAGGGAAGTTAGGAACCAATATACACAGGCAGTTAGGAAAGCAAAGGCTAGCTTTTTCAAACAGAAATTTGCATCATGCAGCACAAACTCCAAAAGGTTCTGGGACACTGTAAAGTCCATGAAGACAAAGAGCACCTCCTCCCAGCTGCCCACTGCACTGAGGCTAGGAAACGCTGTCACCACTGATAAATCCACCATAATTGAGAATTTCAATAAGCATTTTTCTACGGCTGGCTATGCTTTCCACCTGGCTACTCCTACACCGGTCAACAGCACTGCACCCCCAGCAGCAACTCGCCCAAGCCTTCCCCATTTCTCCTTCTCCCAAATCCATTCAGCTGATGTTCTGAAAGAGCTGAAAAAATCTGGACCCCTACAAATCAGCCGGGCTAGACAATCTGGACCCTTTCTTTCTAAAATTATCTCCCGAAATTGTTGCCACCCCTATTACTAGCCTGTTCAACCTCTCTTTCGTGTCGTCTGAGATTCCCAAAGATTGGAAAGCAGCTGCGGTCATCCCCCTCTTCAAAGGGGGGGACACTCTTGACCCAAACTGCTACAGACCTATATCTATCCTACCATGCCTTTCTAAGGTCTTCGAAAGCCAAGTCAACAAACAGATTACCGACCATTTCGAATCTCACCATACCTTCTCTGCTATGCAATCTGGTTTCAGAGCTGGTCATGGGTGCACCTCAACCACGCTCAAGGTCCTAAACGATATCTTAACCGCCATCGATAAGAAACATTACTGTGCAGCCGTATTCATTGATCTGGCCAAGGCTTTCGACTCTGTCAACCACCACATCCTCATCGGCAGACTCGACAGCCTTGGTTTCTCAAATGATTGCCTCGCCTGGTTCACCAACTACTTCTCTGATAGAGTTCAGTGTGTCAAATCGGAGGGTCTGCTGTCCGGACCTTTGGCAGTCTCTATGGGGGTGCCACAGGGTTCAATTCTTGGACCGACTCTCTTCTCTGTATACATCAATGAGGTCGCTCTTGCTGCTGGTGAGTCCCTGATCCACCTCTACGCAGACGACACCATTCTGTATACTTCCGGCCCTTCTTTGGACACTGTGTTAACAACCCTCCAGGCAAGCTTCAATGCCATACAACTCTCCTTCCGTGGCCTCCAGTTGCTCTTAAATACAAGTAAAACTAAATGCATGCTCTTCAACCGATCGCTACCTGCACCTACCCGCCTGTCCAACATCACTACTCTGGACGGCTCTGACTTAGAATACGTGGACAACTACAAATACTTAGGTGTCTGGTTAGACTGTAAACTCTCCTTCCAGACCCATATCAAACATCTCCAATCCAAAGTTAAATCTAGAATTGACTTCCTATTTCGCAACAAAGCATCCTTCACTCATGCTGCCAAACATACCCTTGTAAAACTGACCATCCTACCAATCCTCGACTTTGGCGATGTCATTTACAAAATAGCCTCCAATACCCGACTCAACAAATTGGATGCAGTCTATCACAGTGCAATCCGTTTTGTCACCAAAGCCCCATATACTACCCACCATTGCGACCTGTACGCTCTCGTTGGCTGGCCCTCGCTTCATACTCGTCGCCAAACCCACTGGCTCCATGTCATCTACAAGACTCTGCTAGGTAAAGTCCCCCCTTATCTCAGCTCGCTGGTCACCATAGCATCTCCCACCTGTAGCACACGCTCCAGCAGGTATATCTCTCTAGTCACCCCCAAAACCAATTCTTTCTTTGGCCGCCTCTCCTTCCAGTTCTCTGCTGCCAATGACTGGAACGAACTACAAAAATCTCTGAAACTGGAAACACTTATCTCCCTCACTAGCTTTAAGCACCAACTGTCAGAGCATCTTACAGATTACTGCACCTGTACATAGCCCACCTATAATTTAGCCCAAACAACTACCTCTTTCCCAACTGTATTTAATTAATTTATTTATTTTGCTCCTTTGCACCCCATTATTTTTATTTCTACTTTGCACATTCTTCCATTGCAAAACTACCATTCCAGTGTTTTACTTGCTATATTGTATTTACTTTGCCACCATGGCCTTTTTTGCCTTTACCTCCCTTCTCACCTAATTTGCTCACATTGTATATAGACTTGTTTATACTGTATTATTGACTGTATGTTTGTTTTACTCCATGTGTAACTCTGTGTCGTTGTATCTGTCGAACTGCTTTGCTTTATCTTGGCCAGGTCGCGATTGTAAATGAGAACTTGTTCTCAACTTGCCTACCTGGTTAAATAAAGGTGAAATAAATAAAACTACTCTGGATGGTTCTGACTTAGAATATGTGGACAACTACAAATACATAGGTGTCTGGTTACATTTACATTACATTACATTTAAGTCATTTAGCAGACGCTCTTATCCAGAGCGACTTACAAATTGGTGCATTCACCTTATGACATCCAGTGGAACAGCCACTTTACAATAGTGCATCTAAATCTTTTAAGGGGGGGGGGGTAAGAAGGATTACTTTATCCTATCCTGGGTATTCCTTAAAGAGGTGGTTAGACTGTAAACTCTCCTTCCAGACTCACAGTAAGCATCTCCAATCCAAAATTAAATCTAGAATTGGCTTCCTATTTCACAACAAAGCCTCCTTCACTCATCCTGCCCAACATAACCTCGTAAAATTAACTATCCTGCCGATCCTTGACTTCAACGATGTCATTTACAAAATAGCCTCAAAACACTCTACTCAGCAAATTGGATGCAGTCTATCACAGTGCCATCTGTTTTGTCACCAAAGTGCCATATACTACCCACCACTGCGACCTGTACGCTCTCGTTGGCTGGCCCTCGCTTCATATTCGGTGCCAGTGGGTCATCTAGGTCATCAGGTCATCTATAAGTCTTTTACTAGGTAAAGCCCCGCCTTATTTCAGCTCACTGGTCACCATAGCAGCACCCACCCGTAGCACGCACTCCAGCAGGTATATTTCACTGGTCACCCCCAAAGCCAATTCCTCGTTTGGCCGCCTTTCCTTCCAGTTCTCTGACTGGAACGAATTGCAAAAATCACTGAAGCTGTAGACTCATATCTCCCTCACTAACTTTCAGCACCAGCTGTCAGAGCATCTCACAGATCACTGCAAAGGTACATAGCTCATCTGTAAATAGCCCATCCAACTACCTCATCCCCATACTGTTATTTATTTATTTATTTTTTGCTCCTTTGCACCCCAGCATCTGTACTTGCACTTTCATCTTCTGCACATCTATCACTCCAGTGTTTAATTGCTTAATTGTAATTATTCCGCCACTATGGCATATTTATTGCTTTACCTCCCTTATCTTATCTCATTTTCACACACTGTATATAGATTTGTTTCTACTGTATTATTGGCTGTATGTTTGTTTTACTCCATGTGTAACTCTGTGTTGTTGTTTGTGTCACACTGCTATGCTTTATCTTGGCCAGGTCGCAGTTGCAAATGAGAACTTGTTCTCCACTACCCTACCTGGTTAAATAAAGGTGAAATAAAATAAAATGTAAAAAAGTATAACCAACCTGGGAAAGCTTATATTCAGACCTAGCAGATATTCTGTTGGGTACAGAATCACTGTAACAGGCTGACTGATGTTGTTGATTTGAAGACTGTAGAAATATTTTCTTATCGATACATCAAAGTGTAAGGTGTGTGTAAGGCATGGGAGCTGTGGAGCCAAGATATATAATCTATTGATCAAAACAGGAGTGGAAATATGTTGCTGCAATATTGATATATTATATATGATTATATATATACTGCCGGGTAGACCTACAAACCATCCCCAAACGCATCTCATCATATATATTTCATATGTAACGATGCAAGTGAGCAGAGCAAACTCTAGGAATGCCAAGAGAAGTCCAAAACTAACCACTAACAGACAGATAAGCTTTCATCCTAATAAACATATTTAGAGTGTTAGTCTGGTGTCTGACATGGGTTGATATCTTCTAAATATGTTCAGCATTTGATTCTGTTTGTCTGGAGTGCCAGATTTCTTCTGGAATGGTTCCAGACAAGCTCAATCAATACCAGCTAAATTATCTGAAAGAAAACAAACAGTAACAAAGGTCTGTCAGGTGGTGGTATTCTGTCAGAAGCATCAGTGTTAAAGTTGCAATATGTAGAAATAGCTCCACAATTTCCCTGTTTTCTAAAAGGTTTGCCTAATTTCTATTTATGTGACATTGCAAGCAATGTAGAAAATCATTATACCATCTAAACCCCTGTGAAATATATTTTCAATAATCAAAAATATAGTATTTTCAGCTGTTTGAGTCTGGATGTACAAAACAGAAACAAGCAAAAACTAAACCTACGGATGAGACACATGGAAATAGTATAGCACATAGCACATCGACTGATCTACAACTTATCAAACCTGTTTTCGATGAGATTGACAGATCGTTAACTAGCATTTCTATCTGAAATCTGTCTGCTGGTTCACAAAATGACTTAATGGACCTTTGAAGAGATGTATCATGATGATAAATGCGGTGTCAATTAGCCTGGGGATGAGGTGAATCATAAGGTGACTGTTTAACTGGCTCCCTGCTTCATTAGGTTAGCATGATGTCCACCTCTCACTTCATAGCACAAAGTGTCCCAAATGGAACCCTATTCCCTATCTAGTGCACTACTTTTGACCAAGCCCAAGGCACCAATGTCTGACTGTGTATGTGATAGGTGGAGAGAGCCGAATGGAGCAGTCCAAAGTAATGCACTATATAGGGAAAAGGCTGGGATTTGGGACGCAGCTCGTGTCTGCAGCTTACCTGATCAATGTTCCAATGTCCTCTTCACCATTCCACAATATTAATGACGTTCCTGCGTGTTCTCATCATGGATTTAATACAAAGGTCACAGGGGTCCCATTCATTTTGCAACACGTTATGAAAAGGTCTCGTTGTTCATTAATTTAATGATGCAGGGTTTCTATTTCTGTAAAGATAACTGTCTCTCTCTGGGTGACAAAACTGCTGTATGTAGGCTGACGTGTCAGACTATGTGCTCTGTGTGACCCCCCCCCACCCACTCACATACACATACAACTATACCCCTGCCTGGCACTCTCTTTCCAAATTCATCATACTCACTTTCTCCAGAACATATTACCACTATAAAGATACAGGAAAACTATGTGTCACTATAAACATACAGGAAAACTATGTATCACTATAAAGATACAGGAAAACTATGTATCACTATAAAGATACAGGAAAACTATGTATCACTATAAAGATACAGGAAAACTATGTATCACTATAAAGATACAGGAAAACTATGTATCACTATAAAGATACAGGAAAACTATGTGTCACTATAAAGATATAGGAAAACTATGTATCACTATAAACATACAGGAAAACTATGTATCACTATAAAGATACAGGAAAACTATGTATCACTATAAAGATACAGGAAAACTATGTATCACTATAAAGATACAGGAAAACTATGTGTCACTATAAAGATACAGGAAAACTATGTGTCACTATAAAGATACAGGAAAACTATGTGTTACTATAAAGATACAGGAAAACTATGTGTTACTATAAAGATACAGGAAAACTATGTATCACTATAAACATACAGGAAAACTATGTGTTACTATAAAGATACAGTCAAACTATGTGTCACTATAAAGATACAGGAAAACTATGTGTTACTATAAAGATACAGTCAAACTATGTATCACTATAAAGATAAAGGAAAACTATGTGTTACTATAAAGATACAGGAAAACTATGTCACTATAAAGATACAGGAAAACTATGTGTCACTATAAAGATACAGGAAAACTATGTGTCACTATAAAGATAAAGGAAAACTATGTGTTACTATAAAGATACAGGAAAACTATGTGTTACTATAAAGATACAGGAAAACTATGTATCACTATAAACATACAGGAAAACTATGTGTTACTATAAAGATACAGTCAAACTATGTGTCACTATAAAGATACAGGAAAACTATGTGTTACTATAAAGATACAGTCAAACTATGTATCACTATAAAGATAAAGGAAAACTATGTGTTACTATAAAGATACAGGAAAACTATGTCACTATAAAGATACAGGAAAACTATGTGTTACTATAAAGATACAGTCAAACTATGTATCACTATAAAGATAAAGGAAAACTATGTGTTACTATAAAGATACAGGAAAACCAGCAGCGTCAGCAGTCAGGACTCCAGTGGTCACAATTAGGGAGCCCTTGGGCAGTTGTGCATCATTTATTCTAACTTCTACTACACACTGGTGCTAATTTGTAACGTCCCAACCGTTTAAATGCCTCGAACACGTGTCCACAGCTGGCCTGGTATCAGTATTAATAATCCATTATTATTATGAAGCAGGTTGTGTCTACACAATTTTCTCCTCGTGAACATGAAAGTTCATCCTATCCTAACGTGGAACTACTGTACTTGGCCAGTGAGAGACTAAAATGCAGAATTCAAGAGGCATATCTAAATTCCTATTCACTAGTTCGTATCCGGAAGGACCGTGGGAAAAGAGGGGTTTTGTACAGCAGCGGATAGACCTAGTCATTTAACAGTAGATGTTTGATATGAATGGGACGTTGGACGGTAGGATGTAGCGTGTAACAGCCATCGGTAGGATGTAGCGTGTAACAGCCATGGGTAGGATGTAGTGTGTAACAGCCATCGGTAGGATGTAGCGTGTAACAGCCATCGGTAGGATGTAGCGTGTAACAGCCATGGGTAGGATGTAGTGTGTAACAGCCATCGGTAGGATGTAGCGTGTAACAGCCATCGGTAGGATGTAGCGTGTAACAGCCATCGGTAGGATGTAGCGTGTAACAGCCATCGGTAGGATGTAGCGTGTAACACCCATCGGTAGGATGTAGCGTGTAACAGCCATGGGTAGGATGTAATGTGTAACAGCCATCGGTAGGATGTAATGTGTAACAGCCATCGGTAGGATGTAGCGTGTAACAGCCATCGGTAGGATGTAATGTGTAACAGCCATCGGTAGGATGTAGCGTGTAACAGCCATCGGTAGGATGTAGCGTGTAACAGCCATCGGTAGGATGTAGCGTGTAACAGCCATCGGTAGGATGTAGTGTGTAACAGCCATCGGTAGGATGTAGCGTGTAACAGCCATCGGTAGGATGTAGTGTGTAACAGCCATCGGTAGGATGTAGCGTGTAACAGACATCGGTAGGATGTAGCGTGTAACAGCCATCGGTAGGATGTAGCGTGTAACAGCCATGGGGAGGATATAGTGTGTAACAGCCATCGGTAGGATGTAGCGTGTAACAGCCATCGGTAGGATGTAGTGTGTAACAGCCATGGGTAGGATGTAGCGTGTAACAGCCATCGGTAGGATGTAGCGTGTAACAGCCATATAAGAATATTCCAAAAAGGCTCAGAGTGGATTGCCAGAGCTGGACCTCCACGGGAGTGGTAGTGTTAAATCTGAAAATAGTTTGAATTGCAGGAGCAATCCACAGACAGACACTGAAGGCAGCAGCATGAATTGCCTTGAGATAAGCTTCCTCCCACAGTTGAACTTAAAGCTAAACCCTTGGTAGGAGCCACACGGAGAAGTACTGAGGTCAGCCCTCTCAGTCAGACCCAGTCTCATAATGCTGTGCGGAATGCTCAAGTCAAAAAGAGAGAGAGATAAAAAGGGGGAGAAAGAGGAAGAGAGGAGAGAGAGACAGAAAAAGACAGACAGTGACAGAGAAAGAGCGATCAGAGAGCGAGGGGGGAAGGGGGCAGAGACAAAAAGATACAAATGAATGAGATTAAGGTGAATCCCACCTTCTCACCCAGCACGTCTTCCTGTCCAGACCCAAGCAGGCCCATCCCCTCCCCTCCTCTCTCCTCCTCTCCCCTGCCTCACCTCCTCTCCCCTCCCTGGCCTCCCCTCCACTCTCCCTTCCCACCCCTCCCCTCCTCTCTCCCCTCCCCTCCGGTCCCACCTCTCTCCCCTCCTCTCCCCTCCCTGCCCTCCGCTCTCCTCCCCTCTAACCTCTATCTCCTCCTCTCCTCACCTCCTTTCTCCCCTCTTCTCTTTCCTCTTCTCTCTCCTATCTCTACTCATCTATCATCCTCTATATCTCATCCTCTCCCCTTCTCTCCTCCTCTCCCCTCCTCTTTCTCCTCCTCTTCTCTCCTCTTCTTACCTCCTTTCACACCTCCTCTCTCTCTTCATCACTCTACCTCACTCCTCCTCACTCATCCTCTCCCCTCCTCTCTCTCCTCCTCTCACTCTCTGCTTCTCTCCTCTTCTCTCATCCTCTCTCTCCTCTCTCTCCTCTCTCCTGTCTCTTCCTCTCCCCTCCTTTCTCTCCTCTCCCCTCCTCTCTATCCCTCTCCCCTCCTTTCTCTCCTCTCTCATCCTTTCTCCCGTCCTCTCGCTCCTCCTCTTTCCCTCATCTCTCTCTCCCCTCTCTCTCCTCCTCGCTCTCCTCGTCGCTCTCCTATTTTCATTCTTCTCTCTCCTCTCTCCTCCTTTCCCCTCCCTGCCTTTTCTCCCTCTGTGATCTTTACTAAAAAGCCAGGAGGGAATTAGATAGAGACTGTGTGTGTCTGTGTCTGTATGTGTGTTGATTAATAAAGATATTATATGTGTATTCCTTAATATGTGTGTGAATGCTATTGAAAAATGCCTGCTTCTGTGTCCGTGTGTGTGAAAGTATGTTACACATTGTCCATGTGTGTGTGACTGATAGTGTGTGTGTGTGTGTGTGTGTGTGTGTGTGTGTGTGTGTGTGTGTGTGTGTGTGTGTGTGTGTGTGTGTGTGTGTGTGTGTGTGTGTGTGTGTGTGTGTGTGTGTGTGTGTGTGTGTGTGTGTGTGTGTGTGTGTGTGTGTGTGTGTGTGTGTGTGTGTGTGTGTGTTGCTCATCTCACCACTTACGGCTGTGGTTAATTATTAATTATTCACCGGGGCTGTGCTGCAGAGAAGAACTGAGAGGCCAAGGGATAAAGCCACTGGAGGAGGAAGATGAAATTATTCAATCCTAATGATGGAATGCTGGCTGCATGGTAATATCATCAGTTGATTCTGAAGAGGTGCACAGAAAGTGTGGGCAGGAGATAGCCTGAAGTTCCCCAGCCCCATCTTTCTATCTCCATATTTCTCTCTCGTTACCTCATTGGCTGTCTCTCTCTCTCTCTCTCTCTCTCTCTCTCTCTCTCTCACTCTCTCTCAAGCCATCTCAGTATTTATCTCTCTATCTCTCTCTCTCTCTCTCTCTCTCTCTCTCTCAAGCCATCTCAGTATTTAGCTCTCTCTCTCTCTCTTTCTTTCTTGCTGGCTGTCTCTCTGTGACAATGTTTCTCTCTCTCTCTGTATGTCTCTCTCTGCAGCTCTCCTCTCTACCTAGCTTTATCTTTCTCCCTCGCTCTCTCTCTCTCCACCCTCATTCCCACTCACCTTCATCGCTATCACATTCCTCACCTTCCTTCCTCCCACCTTCCTTCCTATTATTCCTCCAGCCCACTATCTCCATCTCCAGCCCACTATCTCTCTCTCCAGCCCACTATCTCTCACTCTCCAGCCCACTCTCCCTTTCCAGCCCACTCTCCAGCCCACTCTCACCCTCTCCAGCCCACTCTCTCCCTCTCCATCTCCTCCTCTTCCTCTCACTCTCCACCACTTCATCTCCCCTCTCTTCCTCTCCCTGTCCTTCCATCTCCCCTCTCTTCCTCTCCCTGTCCCTCCATCTCCACTCTCTTCCTCTCCCTGTCCCTCCATCTCCCCTCTCTTCATCTCCCTGTCCCTCCATCTCCCCTCTCTTCCTCTCCCTGTCCCTCCATCTCCTCTCTCTTCCTCTCCCTGTCCCTCCATCTCCCCTCTCTTCCTCTCCCTGTCCCTCCATCTCCCCTCTCTTCCTCTCCCTGTCCCTCCATCTCCCCTCTCTTCCTCTCCCTGTCCCTCCATCTCGTCTCTCTTCCTCTCCCTCCATCTCCTCTCTCTTCCTCTCCCTATTACTCCATCTCCCCTCTCTTCCTATCCCTGTCCCTCCATCTCCCCTCTCTTCCTCTCCCTATTACTCCATCTCCCCTCTCTTCCTATCCCTATTACTCCATCTCCCCTCTCTTCCTATCCCTGTCCCTCCATCTCCCCTCTCTTCCTCTCCCTATTACTCCATCTCCCCTCTCTTCCTCTCCCTGCTGCATGATGATTGTGGGTGATAAGGCCATTAATTAGGTGCTGTGATTGGGGCTCTGGAGTCGTTAGCTAGTGGTAGGGCCAGAAGGAGAGGGAGCGGGGGAGAGGAGACAGAGACACTGCCAGAGCATCGCTCTCAGCAATTAGAGACATATATGTTATCAGCCTCTGTGTCCCAGGCAGGGAGAGGGAGGGAGGAAGAGAGGGAGGGAGAGAAATAGAGAGAGCGAAAGAGAGAGACGGAGAGACAGAGCGAGATAGAGGAGAGAGAGCGAGCGAGAGAGCTTTATTGGGTCTGGGAGCCCACAACACAATAAATACTCATACGAAACCATAGTTACACATCAATTAAAAACACAACTCCAATTCCTCCTCCACAGTAACTAAACACAACAACCTCTGAAAACCCCATATACTCATAAACAGATCAATATTGTTGACAAGTTTATAATAGGCAAACTCAACCCTTAGTCTCGCGGCCAACATTCCCTCCAGCATTCCCACCACATCCACAGACCCCTGTTCCCGAATACTGTTCTTTCGGGTCTTTCATATCGCTAATTTTGCTGCCCCTAACACAAATTAAGCAACACAACTACACCTTTTTGACTATACCTGTACTTTTGTATACCTGTATACCTGTACAAATATATACAGTTGGGAAGAGAAAACCTCTCCCAATGCTGAGAACCAATTAGTGATCAGGTCAATCATCCCGACCAACCTGGGACACAGTAAAAACAGATGTGCCAGAGATTCAGACTCAGCACAGAATGGACACCCCTACCCAACAGTAGGATCCAGGTGTACCAGATGCATGTTAGTGGCTATAGCTCCATGTATTATCCTCCATTGGAGGTCAGCTGTCCTCTTATCAATAGGCAGTTTGTATAATGATCGCCAACAGCCTTTTGGGGAGGCACCTGGACCAAGCACACCCACCCACCTCTTCGATTTTACCCCTTCCAGGGAAGAGGCATGGGACACCTTTACACATATTCTGTACATGGCCTTCTTTCCCACCTCCTTGAACTCCCCCAGCTCCGGGGTATGGAAGGAAAGCAGCATCCCCACATCCTCCTCGAATGCCCCCATCGCAGCACTAACAATCAGTGCAGGGAACATATAATCCAGACCCTCCCTCCACCGATCAGATTTGGAAGTGTCAGTCACATAATGCATATGAAGCACTGGCAAGGAGTCACAGACCTCAGCGGCGACCTTCCTCAGTAGGCGAGATGATCTGATCCCTGCTCTTTCTCCCAGCTCCTCCAACGATCTGCTCCTGCTCCGCATCAGATGACCCAGCTTGGTGCACCCCACGCCTAACAGACATGAACGCAGGCTGGCTGAACCCAGAACACGGGACTGGATGGCAAAAAAAAAAAAAAGAGCCTCTTCAAAAAGCCACATCCCTGGTGGTGTGCAGGCCTTACGTGACGTGACAAGAATCCTCCAAGCCTGCATAACAGATTCATAAAATGGAGTCAGGCCAGGCAACTCACCCCCCCTCCAGCTTTAAGAGGAAAAGGTGCTTATCTAAGCCCAAACAGCCCGCTCTACTCATCAGTGTTTAGGCTGTGTCGACCCAGCTAGAACCGTCAAGGTACAACAGTCTCTGGGCTGCTTGAAGCCGGGAAGCCATGATCCTAGAGGAAATGTCCACAGGCCTTGCCCACCCTCGTGCAGTGGCAGGTACAGGGCTGCAGCTTTAATCCAGTGTTGTCCAGACCAGAAGAAATTGACAAGGGTCCTCTGAAGCTCTTGTGTCAGACCCCTTGGTGGCTGTAAAATCATTAGTCTGTGTTACAGGGTAGAGGTAGCAAGATTATTAGCTACCAGGACCCTTCCCCTATAAGACAGCTGGGACAGCACACATTTCCATCTTGACAGTCTGGTTCACACCTTCTCCAATACACCCTCCCAGTTATTTTTCTGAAAGACATCGGAGCCTAGAAAAGAGACAAAAGCTTCATCCCATCTCTGCCCCACTGAAGCCCCCACTGAAGCCCCCCTGGTAACATACAGGAACTCAAATCCTTCTGTTCACCTGATTTAGAATTCCTCACAATCAAATGTAGACCGCATTATCTTCCAAGAGAATTCTCTTCGATTATAATCACAGCCGTATATATCCCCCCCCAAGCAGACACATCGATGGCTCTGAACGAACTTTATTTAACTCTTTGCAAACTGGAAAACATTTATCCGGAGGCTGCATTCATTGTAGCTGGGGATTTTAACAAAGCCAATCTGAAAACAAGACTCCCTAAATTTTATCAGCATATCGATTGCGCAACCAGGGGTGGTAAAACCTTGGATCATTGTTACTCTAACTTCCGCGACGCATATAAGGCCCTGCCCCGCCCCCTTTCGGAAAAGCTGACCACGACTCCATTTTGCTGATCCCTGCCTACAGACAGAAATTAAAACAAGAGGCTCCCACGCTGAGGTCTGTCCAACGCTGGTCAGAACAAGCTGACTCTACACTCCAAGACTGCTTCCATCACGTGGACTGGGACATGTTTCGTATTGCGTCAGATGGGAATATTGACGAATACGCTGATTCGGTGTGCGAGTTCATTAGAACGTGCGTCGAAGATGTCGTTCCCATAGCAACGATAAAAACATTCCCTAACCAGAAACCGTGGATTGATGGCAGCATTCGCGTGAAACTGAAAGCGCGAACCACTGCTTTTAATCAGGGCAAGGTGTCTGGCAACATGACTGAATACAAACAGTGCAGCTATTCCCTCCGTAAGGCTATCAAACAAGCTAAGCGTCAGTACAGAGACAAAGTGGAATCTCAATTCAATGGCTCAGACACGAGAGGCATGTGGCAGGGTCTACAGTCAATCACGGACTACAAGATGAAATCCAGCCCAGTCACGGACCAGGATGTCTTGCTCCCAGGCAGACTAAATAACTTTTTTGCCCGCTTTGAGGACAATACAGTGCCACTGACACGGCCTGCAACGGAAACATGCAGTCTCTCCTTCACTGCAGCCGAGGTGAGTAAGACATTTAAACGTGTTAACCCTCGCAAGGCTGCAGGCCCAGACGGCATCCCCAGCCGCGCCCTCCGAGCATGCGCAGACCAGCTGGCCGGTGTGTTTACGGACATATTCAATCAATCCCTATACCAGTCTGCTGTTCCCACATGCTTCAAGAGGGCCACCATTGTTCCTGTTCCCAAGAAAGCTAAGGTAACTGAGCTAAACGACTACCGCCCTGTAGCACTCACTTCTGTCATCATGAAGTGCTTTGAGAGACTAGTCAAGGACCATATCACCTCCACCCTACCTGACACCCTAGACCCACTCCAATTTGCTTACCGCCCAAATAGGTCCACAGACGATGCAATCTCAACCACACTGCACACTGCCCTAACCCACCTGGACAAGAGGAATACCTATGTGAGAATGCTGTTCATCGACTACAGCTCGGCATTCAACACCATAGTACCCTCCAAGCTCGTCATCAAGCTCGAGACCCTGGGTCTCGACCCCGCCCTGTGCAACTGGGTACTGGACTTCCTGACGGGCCGCCCCCAGGTGGTGAGGGTAGGCAACAACATCTCCTCCCCGCTGATCCTCAACACGGGGGCCCCACAAGGGTGCGTTCTGAGCCCTCTCCTGTACTCCCTGTTCACCCACGACTGCGTGGCCACGCACGCCTCCAACTCAATCATCAAGTTTGCGGACGACACAACAGTGGTAGGCTTGATTACCAACAACGACGAGACGGCCTACAGGGAGGAGGTGAGGGCCCTTGGAGTGTGGTGTCAGGAAAATAACCTCACACTCAACGTCAACAAAACTAAGGAGATGATTGTGGACTTCAGGAAACAGCAGAGGGAACACCCCCTATCCACATCGATGGAACAGTAGTGGAGAGGGTAGCTAGTTTTAAGTTCCTCGGCATACACATCACAGACAAACTGAATTGGTCCACTCACACTGACAGCGTCGTGAAGAAGGCGCAGCAGCGCCTATTCAACCTCAGGAGGCTGAAAAAATTCGGCTTGTCACCAAAAGCACTCACAAACTTCTACAGATGCACAATCGAGAGCATCCTGGCGGGCTGTATCACCGCCTGGTACGGCAACTGCTCCGCCCTCAACCGTAAGGCACTCCAGAGGGTAGTGAGGACTGCACAACGCATCACCGGGGGCAAACTACCTGCCCTCCAGGACACCTACACCACCCGTTGTTACAGGAAGGCCATAAAGATCATCAAGGACATCAACCACCCGAACCACTGCCTGTTCACCCCGCTATCATCCAGAAGGCGAGGTCAGTACAGGTGCATCAAAGCTGGGACCGAGAGACTGAAAAACAGCTTCTATCTCAAGGCCATCAGACTGTTAAATAGCCACCACTAACATTGAGTGGCTGCTGCCAACACACTGTCATTGACACTGACCCAACTCCAGCCATTTTAATAATGGGAATTGATGGAAATGATGTAAATATATCACTAGCCACTTTAAACAATGCTACCTTATATAATGTTACTTACCCTACATTATTCATCTCATATGCATATGTATATACTGTACTCTACAACATCGACTGCATCCTTATGTAACACATGTATCACTAGCCACTTTAACTATGCCACTTTGTTTACTTTGTCTACACACTCATCTCATATGTATATACTGTACTCGATACCATCTACTGTATGCTGCTCTGTACCATCACTCATTCATATATCCTTATGTACATGTTCCTTATCCCCTTACACTGTGTATAAGACAGTAGTTTTTTTTGGAATTGTTAGTTAGATTACTTGTTGGTTATCACTGCATTGTCGGAACTAGAAGCACAAGCATTTCGCTACACTCGCATTAACATCTGCTAACCATGTGTATGTGACAAATAAAATTTGATTTGATTTGATTTTGAACCGTGGCGTGGTCCCCATCTGAAGCTGACCTGCCCACAGCGCTTCATTCTTTCCCCAATTGACTCTAGCTGAGGAGGCCCCCTCATACACCTTTAAAGCATTTGAGAGAACCTTAACATCCTCACCCCCTGTAATAAAAACTAGCATGGCATCTGCATACACAGACAGTGCTATCGTGGGACCCTTCATTACACCTGGCACAGAGAAACCAGTAAGCTTCGCTCTTAAAAAACAAAGCATTGGTTCAATCGCCAGACTATATAACTGCCCTGAAGTTGGGCATCCCCGCCTGATGCCCCTTTGGACAGGGATGAGGCAACTCAAACCACCCCCCACCTTCACCAAACACGAGGCCCCAACATACAGTAAATTCATCCAAGACAAAAACAAATCCCCAAACACAAAGGCTTTCATCGTTTTAAATAAGTACTGGCTGTCCACATGATCAAAAGCCTTCTCCTGATCCAAAGAAAGTAAACCCACATTTACATCAGACAGTTTACAAATGTCTTAAACAAGTTATCAACGATAGAGCGATCAGGTACACAGTAGGACTGGTCCTTGTGGACCAACAATCCCAGATACTCTTTCAACCTGTTTGAGAGACATTTAGAAAAAAAATTGTATTCTGCGCACAGCAAAGCAACAGGTCTCCAATTTTGTATGAGAGCCAAATCCCCATTTTTTGGCAACAGTGAAAGCACCGCAAGTTGACAGGATACAGGGAGAAAACCCTCATGACAAGATTCACACACCACTTCATAAAAATCCTCCCCAGTAGACCCCCAAAAGTGCTTATATAACTAAGATGGTAAACCATCGATGCCAGGGGCTCGGCCTGTTGAGAGCTGCATAACTGCTGTGGACAGCTCTTGCGGTGTAATGTCAGAGTCCAACGCGACTCTCAGCTGAGGTCCCAATTGAGGAAGACCATGTAACAACTGTTCAGTACACAGAGAGGCACAATCCTCCACTGTTAGTGTAGTGGCTTCCTTTCGTCTTTACCATAGCCACTGCCCAAGCCTGAAGCGGGGTTGTTTGGTACGCATACAGTCCACAGTCAAGGTTTCCAAACGGCCAAACATTCAATGACATCCAGGGATGGTGCAACAAAAATGTTTATTCTTCTTATATCTAACAAATAAATGAGTCTCCAATCAACTTAAAGCATAGAATACTTGATATGGAAAATACATATTATGACCTGTCTGTATGTCTGTATGGTCAAAAAACTATACTGCTCCCACATCTAGCAAGGACTCTCCCTCTCCCGAAGGCCCAACTTCCTGCCTTTATCCTAACACAATTACCACAATACAATGAACAGGCAAGAGTGGGGGGCAAATGGCTGAGTTACACTAACAACAAATTAATATATCTCAATCAGGTAAATATAAATCATAAAGGTACGTACCTAATATTTCATCATTTACATGGAGCTCCATATGTTCGGTCTTTTATACAAATATGTCCAAATCGGCTCTAACAGTTAGTGTAATTTCATTATACCAATATGTTTTCATTAATTGAATTCCCTTAATCTATTTTATGAGAATTTGTAAGATTCTTGTTTGCATAAAGTAGACGGAGACCAGTCTTTTCAATAATAGGTAACAGAATTTATTCTCGGAGCGCGCTCCCACGAGCAACAGTTTATATACAATAACATGACGTCATTTCATTGCTTCTAGAATGAATCCCCTCCTCCCGACCTAGAATCAAGTGAGGTTAAAAGTACATTCTAACTCACTAACACACCCACAGGTCATACAACATAATTTAATTAACTTTTGACCCCTCAACATTATCGATCACCACTTAGCTGACAGTTCTAATTAACAGAAAACCTAGGAATGCACTCACCGTCTTATCTAAAACACCCCAGAGCTAAGTTTGGTCGGTTCAAACACAGGTTAACTACCTTATCTGTTTACTTAATCCACAAACCATTCCTTTCTTCCTAGTTGGAATGGTGTTCGTTAACTTTAATTACTCATTGTCTGTGTCACACAATCCCTTCTTATGAACTCATATTGTTAATCAGATATAATAAAACAGAATATAAGTTTACTTAGTTACAGTTCTATTTAAAATGAGAATATTGTTTATTCATTTATTCATAATATTTCTAACATCCGCCTTATAGAGGGCCGAGTAGAAATCCACGGCATGTTGACGCATTTCACTGTCATCCGTGGACGAAGGCCGACCATCTGTTTACGTTGCAATGGCGACTGTCCTAGGTTGTTTTTTTAAACGCTATGAGCATCCATATCCTTGAGGGAAGCGAAACGAGACCTAATCAAGGCACCCTTCACTCTTTCATGCAGAAATGACCTCAGTTCATGTCTCTTGTCCTGTAAGTTCATGACTAGTTCAGGGTCGATCTGAGTGAGTAGCTTCAATTCAATAGACTTGATGTCCTGTTCAAGGGCCTTGATAGTCTCTTTAACTTCAATTTTGAGACAGAGCAGTATACTGTCGACAAAATACTTGTATTTGGGCCTTCCCAACCTCCCACTATTGTCTCAAGGACTCAAAATAACCCTCCATTTTTCCCAAAACAACAAAAGCCTTTCACAAAACATGACATCATCTAACAATTTAACATTAGAATACCAGTAAGGTGATGACCTTCGTGGACAGGACAAGTGAATATCAACAGTAACAATATGATGATCAGAGAAACCCACAGGAGTAATGGCACACTTTCCAACCCTACTACGGTATTGCTCAGATACATACAACCTGTCTAACCATCCAACCCTACTACGGTATTGCTCAGATACATACAACCTGTCTAACCATCCAACCCTACTACGGTATTGCTCAGATACATACAACTTGTCTAACCATCCAACCCTACTACAGTATTGCTCAGATACATACAACCTGTCTAACCTTGCTGCACTGACACGACCTTCATTCATTTTTAACCATTTGTACTGCCTAACTTTTGCATTCCTTACTCTACACACATCAGAAAGCTCAAACTCAGTTTATAGGCCAGACAGGCAAGTGGCTGACCGCAGGTGAGGTTTTTCAGCGGTGCGGTCAACAGTAAAATCCACTGTACAGTTCCAGTCCCCCCCCTAAAACCATACACCCCTCTTGATCACACTGTCTTAAGGTTTCCTTCATTTGATCAAATACAGCAATACGCTCTGCACCCTCATTAAGAGCATAAACATTTTAAGAAATACATTTAAAAAACATAACATCCACCTTGACCAATAAAACCCGACCCGTGACAATCTCTGTTGTAGATACCAGTCACCCCTAAACCTGAGGAAAACAAGATGGCCACCCCAGCACTGAAATTAGTACCATGACTGAGTACATGCTGCCCCTCCCACCACATACCCCAGTCAACCTCATTTTCCTCATCACTATGTGTCTCCTGTAGGAAAACTACATTAAGCCTTTTCTGTTTTATTACTTCTAATACCCAAGCCCTCTTATTCCTGTCCCTTCCCCCATTAATTTTGAGAGAACCTACCCTTAGTACCTCCATGTAGAAAAGAGAAGAGAAAAGCAGAAGAAACCACAGAGAAACCAAAGAGAAAAAAGACACCCTATGAAGCATGATCATCATCATTATTTTAATCTTCTCTTAACCTGACCACGTTTCCCACCACCTTTTGCTGCTGCAACAGCAGTAACAAATTTCCTCAAGCGAAACCGCTTCTTCTCACTCAATTGGTCTAACACCACCGTCTTCTGTAACATCACAGCTGACCTCACAAACTTATCAACATCAAAATAATCTGCAAATTTGACAGATTTCCCAAAAGTTTGATCCAGAAACTAATTTACCTCCTCTAGATCGTAAATTGAGTCCTCACCAGCAGCTGTCATATCAAAAGAGGTATCCATATCCTTCTCTTGATCCTCCTCAGCTGAGACCACAGACAACTGACTCCCCTCTACCACATCCCTTTCAACACTCCCCGCTTGTACCCCATCACTCGTACCAGGCATCTCCTCCACTACCTGGGAGACTAGCCCCACCTGAACCCCATGACTCGTACCAGACATCTCCTCCAATACCTGGGAGACTAGCCCCACCTGAACCCCATCACTCGTACCAGACATCTCCTCCACTACCTGGGCGCCTAGCTCCACATGAAAACCCTCCTGTACCTCATTACTCGTAGTGGGCATCTCCTCCACTACCTGGAAGCCTAGGTCCACATGAATCCCCTCCTTTACCCCAGCACTTGTACTGGGCACCTCCTCCACTACCTGGGAGCCTAGCTCCACATGAACCCCCTCCTTTACCCCAGCACTCGTACTGGGCACCTGCTCACCAGTCTGAGAAACTGGCTCTTCAGATCCATCCCTAACTTCTACAACAATATTTTTCTGCTGCATAACATTTCCCTTTAATACAAGTTGCAACCCTGTGCCCTCAACACGGATAACTTGTTCCTCAGCAACAGGTGCTTGTGGCTGCTCTACTGCTGTCGGTCCACCTCTCCCTACATCAGTGGGCCCAGGCTTTAAGAGGACCACCTGCGCCCCTCCCTCAGTTTTCTCCCTTTTCGAGCAAGTATGTCGCTTATGACCAATACCCCCACACTTAAAACACTGTTGACTACCCGTACTAGCATAAGCCATATACAGTCTATTGTCATACTTGATTTTAAACGATAACTCTAAAGTCTGCTCTGGTGAGTCCAAAAACATAAACACCTGTCGCTGAAATGACGGGACAACCTAATTTAACTGGCGAACTTCCCAAAGCGCAATAACTCCTTGCTCCAATAGATCATTTGGAATAAACGGCGGTACATTTGAAATCGTTACACTTGTTGACGGAGACCAAAGCGGTGTAACTTGAATAAACATTCCTTTAAGAAGTACACCATGCTCAACCATCCGATCTACAAGACACTCATCTTTAAGAAGTACACCATGCTCAACCATCCGATCTACAAGACACTCTTCTTTAAGAAGTACGCCATGCTCAACCATACGATCAGCAAGACACTCTTCTTTAAGAAGTACGCCATACTCAACCATACGATCAACAAGACACTCTTCTTTAAGAAGTACACCATGCTCAACCATCCGATCAACAAGACACTCTTCTTTAAGAAGTATGCCATGCTCAACCATACGATCTACAAGACACTCTTCTTTAAGAAGTGCACCATGCTCAACCATCCGATCAACAAGACACTCTTCTTTAAGAAGTACACCATGCTCAACCATACGATCAACAAGAAACTCTTCTTTAAGAAGTACGCCATGCTCAACCATACGATCAACAAGACACTCTTCTTTAAGAAGTACACCATGCTCAACCATACGATCAAACAGAAGCTCTTCTTTAAGAAGTACACCATGCTCAACCATCCGATCTACAAGACACTCTTCTTTAAGAAGTACACCATGCTCAACCATCCGATCTACAAGACTCTCTTCTTTAAGAAGTACACCATGCTCAACCATACGATCAACAAGACACTCTTCTTTAAGAAGTACACCATGCTCAACCATCCGATCTACAAGACACTCTTCTTTAAGAAGTACACCATGCTCAACCATACGATCAACAAGACACTCTTCTTTAAGAAGTACACCATGCTCAACCATACGATCAAACAGAAGCTCTTCTTTAAGAAGTACACCATGCTCAACCATACGATCAAACAGAAGCTCTTCTTTAAGAAGTACACCATGCTCAACCATACGATCAAACAGAAGCTCTTCTTTAAGAAGTACACCATGCTCAACCATACGATCAAACAGAAGCTCTTCTTTAAGAAGTACACCATGCTCAACCATACGATCAAACAGAAGCTCTTCTTTAAGAAGTACACCATGCTCAACCATACGATCAAACAGAAGCTCTTCTTTAAGAAGTACACCATGCTCAACCATACGATCAAACAGAAGCTCTTCTTTAAGAAGTACACCATGCTCAACCATACGATCAAACAGAAGCTCTTCTTTAAGAAGTACACCATGCTCAACCATACGATCAAACAGAAGCTCTTCTTTAAGAAGTACACCATGCTCAACCATACGATCAACAAGACACTCTTCTTTAAGAAGTACACCATGCTCAACCATCCGATCAACAAGACACTCTTCTTTAAGAAGTACACCATGCTCAACCATACGATCAAACAGAAGCTCTTCTTTAAGAAGTACACCATGCTCAACCATCCAAGACTCTTCTACACCATGCTCAACCAGACAAGACACTCTTCTTTAAGAAGTACACCATGCTCAAACCATACAAGATCAAACAGAAGCTCTTCTTTAAGAAGTACACCATGCTCAACCATCCGATCAACAAGACTCTCTTCTTTAAGAAGTACGCCATGCTCAACCATACGATCAAACAGAAGCTCTTCTTTAAGAAGTACACCATGCTCAACCATACGATCAAACAGAAGCTCTTCTTTAAGAAGTACACCATGCTCAACCATCCGATCAACAAGACTCTCTTCTTTAAGAAGTACGCCATGCTCAACCATACGATCAAACAGAAGCTCTTCTTTAAGAAGTACACCATGCTCAACCATACGATCAAACAGAAGCTCTTCTTTAAGAAGTACACCATGCTCAACCATCCGATCAACAAGACACTCTTCTTTAAGAAGTACACCATGCTCAACCATCCGATCAACAAGACTCTCTTCTTTAAGAAATACCACCACCGCTTTATTCATCCGGGATGCATAAGCAACATTCTCGTATCCTACCTTCTCCCATACGGCGACCAGAAACTCCTCCACCATGAGGAGTAGCTCAGTAACACACCTAAAACCGTGCCGGAGTGACAGGGACGGCATCCCCATTTGGGCTACGATACGAAAAACAAAATAGTTAATTCTACCACAACAAAATAATAACCTTGATCATGCACAGAAGAAAACTAAAAAATGCCACCAATAAATAGAAAACCGAAAGAAAGTTCTGGATATCTAACTCTACACAACACACGCACTCCTTCGCTCACACAATTCCCAGCATGCACCAAACACTCCCAGCATGCACAGAGAGAGAGAGAGAGAGAGAGAGAGAGAGAGAGAGAGAGAGAGAGAGAGAGAGAGAGAGAGAGAGAGAGAGAGAGAGAGAGAACGATTTACTACAGAATGCAAGCACACACATGCAAGCACACACACAAATACGCACACACACACAAACACACATACACAATAGCACACACACGCACGTACACACACAGACACAGGGAGAGACACTCAAGCAGATACCCACTGTGCATTCACACACACAGATACAGTAGCATACAGCCAAACACGCACACAGACACGCACATACAAGCATACGTTTCAACTCCATGCAAAATTCTACTTGACTGTAACCTCTTACTGCTAGGGGATCTACTGGACTGTAATCTCTTACTGCTAGGGGGATCTACTGGACTGTAACCTCTTACTGCTAGGGGGATCTACTTGACTGTAATTTCTTACTTCTAGGGGGATCTACTGGACTGTAATTTCTTACTTCTAGGGGGCTCTACTTAACTGTAATCTCTTACTTCTATGGGGCTCTACTTAACTGTAATTTCTTACTGCTAGAGGGCTCTACTGGACTCTAACCTATAACTGCTAGAAAGCTCTACTGGACTGTAATTTCTAACTTCTATGGGGCTCTACTGGACTGTAATTTCTTACTTCTATGGGGCTCTACTGGACTGTAATTTCTTCCTTCTATGGGGCTCTACTGGACTCTAACCTATAACTGCTAGAAAGCTCTAATGGACTCTAACCTCTAGAAGGCTCTACTGGACTGTAATTTCTTACTTCTATGGGGTTCTACTGGACTGTAATTTCTTACTACTATGGGGCTCTACTGGACTGTAATTTCTTACTTCTATGGGGCTCTACTGGACTCTAACCTATAACTGCTAGAAAGCTCTACTGGACTCTAACCTCTAACTAAGAGCATGGCGCTTGTAACGCCAGGGTAGTGGGTTCGATCCCCGGGACCACCCATACGTAGAATGTATGCACACATGACTGTAAGTCGCTTTGGATAAAAGCGTCTGCTAAATGGCATATTATTATATTATTATTAACTGCTAGAAGGCTCTACCTGACTCCAACCTATAACTGCTAGAGTGCTATACTCGACTCTGACCTCTAACTGCTAGGTCTGAATAAATGTACAGTACAATGTGAAAGAAAGTAGTTTTCCAGACCGTGAGGTTTTACTGCCTGACTAACATGTCATGTCATTTCCCTGACTAACACGTCACGTCATTTCCCTGACTAACATGCCACGTTATTTCCCTGACTAACATGTCATGTCATTTCCCTGACTAACACGTCACGTCATTTCCCTGACTAACATGCCACGTTATTTCCCTGACTAACATGTCATGTCATTTCTGACCTGACTAAACACGTTATTTCACTGACTCATTTCCCTGACTAACATGCCACGTCATTTCCCTGACTAACACACCACGTCATTTCCCTGACTAACACGCCATGTCATTTCCCTGACTAACATGTCATGTCATTTCCCTGACTAACACGTCACGTCATTTCCCTGACTAACATGCCACGTTATTTCCCTGACTAACACACCACGTCATTTCCCTGACTAACATGCCACGTCATTTCCCTGACTAACATGCCACGTCATTTCCCTGACTAACATGCCACATCATTTCCCTGACTAACATGCCACGTCATTTCCCTGACTAACATGTCATGACATTTCCCTGACTAACATGCCACGTCATTTCCCTGACTAACATGTCATTTCCCTGACTAACATGCCACGTCATTGTCCTGACTAACATGTCATTTCCCTGACGAAACATGCCACGTCATTTCCCTGACTAACACGCCATGTCATTTCCCTGACTAACATGCCACGTCATTTCCCTGACTAACATGTCATGTAATTTCCCTGACTAACACGCCATGTCATTTCCCTGACTAACACGCCACGTCATTTCCCTGACTAACATGTCATGTCATTTCCCTGACTAACATGCCATGTCATTTCCCTGACTAACATGTCATGTAATTTCCCTGACTAACACGCCATGTCATTTCCCTGACTAACATGTCATTTAATTTCCCTGACTAACACGCCATGTCATTTCCCTGACTAACATGTCATGTCATTTCCCTGACTAACATGCCATGTCATTTCCCTGACTAACATGTCATGTAATTTCCCTGACTAACACGCCATGTCATTTCCCTGACTAACATGTCATGTAATTTCCCTGACTAACACGCCATGTCATTTCCCTGACTAACATGTCATGTCATTTCCCTGACTAACATGCCATGTCATTTCCCTGACTAACATGTCATGTAATTTCCCTGACTAACACGCCACGTCATTTCCCTGACTAACATGCCACGTCATTTCCCTGACTAACATGTCATGTAATTTCCCTGACTAACACGCCATGTCATTTCCCTGACTAACATGCCACGTCATTTCCCTGCAAGGTTCTATGGCTTTAATGTTGCTGGTTGACACATGCAGCTCTCACTGCGCTCATTGGCCTGTGTCCCAAATAGCACCATTTTTCCTATGTAATGCACAACTTTTGACCTTGGATCATTAGGGCTCTGATCAATAGTAGCGCACAATGTAGGGACACGAGTGCCGTTTGAGATGCAACCACTTCCTGGCTCAGAAGGAAGTAATGGTGCATTATGACACACGAGGTGTCAGTATATCACAGAGCTGCACTGGACTAGAATGTGTTATCCAATTTAGCCAATTTATAAGCCCAGACATCAACCACTCGAGCACCTAATTCCTGAGATGAGGGATCAGTCATTTGAATAATCTATAACAGAGAGTGGATGGCAGAGAGATTATTTATTTTTATTTAACAGACAAACGCAGCACAAGTAGCTGCTGTTCCCAACCACCATCTCCGTACCTACGTACATACGGCCTCCAAACTCCTGCCTGACCTCATAGTGCACAGAGTCTAGTGAGCTGTAACTCCATAGTTAAGTCCTCCAGTTTGTTATTGAGGGCGAATATGAGCCTTTCCAATTGATGGCTCAAAGTTTTTTTTGCAGAAATTAGACCTAGATTACAAAACTTTCTCTGATATTGATCACCAATATTTACATTTCCCAACAGACATAAACATGGAGATGGATATAAATTCCTAGACATAATGAAATGATGGCACATACATTATCGCAGAATGGTGTCAGTTTATTACAGGAACACAGCATATGTAATGAGGTCCTCACAACCGCAGACCACGTGTGACCACGTCAGCCCAGGACCTCCAGATCTGGCTTCTTCACCTGCTGGATCATCTGAGACCAGTCACACGGACAGCTGATGATTGGCTGGGCCTGGCTCGCTAGTGGGTGGGCCTTGTTCCCAAATGGTTGCGCCTATGGCCACTCATGGCTGCACCCCTGCCCAGTCAGGTGAAATCCACAGGGACCTCATGAATTTATTTCAATTGACTGACTTGTTTATATGAACTGTAACTCAGTCAAATCGTTGGAATTGTTATGTGTTGCTTTTATATTTTTGGTCAGTACAGGAGCAGGTATGAACATCCATTATGTGGTCCTGCAGTTCTCTGAGTGTAATGCAGTTATTTGCAATGACCATATTTACAATGTGGGTCCCCTGCTCTGGGGTGAACAGTCAACCTCTTCCACCAGATGCTGGTTTTCTTGCAGTTCTTTCAAAACATTTGAACGGTTTTAGTGATAGATCCTTCTCATTATGAAAGTACAGTACATATTACTGTACCAGTAAGACTACAGCCCTTACAGTTACTTACCGGTTCTCATTTAGAAATGTACTAATGATACCTGCAACAGTATAGCGGCTCAGATTTGGTTGAACTCGTTGTCCAGCCTCCCTCATGCTCATCCCATGGTTGACCTCATGGTCAACCATAGTCACTCTGATGTCATCAGTTATTGTGTTCCTCTTCCTCGTCATCTTCCCCGTCCTCTCCTTCTCCCCCATCCTACTTCACCTCTTCCTTCTCATCGTCCTCCTCTAGTTCTCACCCCTCTTATTCTCTGTCCAATATTGGCCTCCATTGTTGTCCAAACCAAATGTTTACCTGTGGCCTATGTATAGTGCTCAAGCTCTGATTTGTAAGTCAACTCATTATCTAAAAGTGTTTTCACGTCTGTCAATGTGGAAAGGCAATTGGCAAAATAGTGCAGCAATGTAGAGACCAATGTTTACTGATTTGCTAGAAGTGTGCTATTAAATTGTGTAAATCAGTGAATTGTGTTTACAGATTTGCAAAAAGTAGGTTATAAAATGACAACCTGAGTGTAAAGCAGAGAATGTGCATTCAGTCTGGCAACACTTGGTAAATGCATTGGCTACAAGTGTTAATAGTTTCAGAGATGGTGCTTCAAGAATCACTGTTAGTGTTCAAGCATTCAGACAAAACTGTAAGATGAATCTGGAAGTCGCTCTGGATAAGAGCACAGAGTAAATAACTGAGCTTTAAATGTCAAATGTAAGCAATTGAATATGATTTTTGAGTCGTACACATTTTAAAATACCAGCCTTGGATAATCCAAATATTTGTTGTAAATAGTTGAATGAGCCATCATAGTACACATGCTCAATGCCACTTGGAACCAGGACTTAAGGTGTTGTCATTAAACACGGGAGGTAAGGTGGGGATATTACAAATCGGGGTGCCTGGGGATATCGTTTTTTTACCACCACATGAATTGATGTATATTTTCCCAAACACAAACGAAATTGCATTTGCATTGTCTGCTTTTTTCTTCAACACCTTGGACCCGAAGTAGAGAATATATTTACGATAGTATGATATTACATGTATGGCTTCGATACTCCACCATGCACAAGGATAGTCTGCTGTCCATTGTTTAAGTGAACGCAGTTGTGCAGCCCAGTAATAAATCTTCATATGAGGTAGTCCAAGATCTCAAGCTTTATAGGGGAAGTGTAAAACAGTCAGCTTTATAGGGGAGTGTAAAACTGTCAGCTTTATAGGGAAGTCTAAAACTGTCAGCTTTATAGGGAAGTGTAAAACAGTTAGCTTTATAGGGAAGTGTAAAACAGTCAGCTTTATAGGGAAGTGTAAAACAGTCAGCTTTATAGGGAAGTGTAAAACTGTCAGCTTTATAGGGAAGTGTAAAACAGTCATCTTTATAGGGGAGTGTAAAACCGTCAGCTTTATAGGGAAATGTAAAAGTGTCAGCTTTATAGGGGAGTGTAAAACTGTCAGCTTTATAGGGAAGTGTAAAACTGTCAGCTTTATAGGGGAGTGTAAAACTGTCAGCTTTATAGGGAAGTGTAAAACTATCAGCTTTATAGGGGAGTGTAACACTGTCAGCTTTATAGGGAAGTGTAAAACAGTCAGCTTTATAGGGGAGTGTAAAACTGTCAGTTTTATAGGGAAGTGTAAAACTGTCAGCTTTATAGGGAAGTGTAAAACTGTCAGCTTTATAGGGAAGTGTAAAACTGTCAGCTTTATAGGGGAGTGTAAAACTGTCAGTTTTATAGGGAAGTGTAAAACTGTCAGCTTTATAGGGAAGTGTAAAACTGGCAGCTTTATAGGGAAGTGTAAAACTGTCAGCTTTATAGGGAAGTGTAAAACTGTCAGCTTTATAGGGAAGTGTAATACAGTCAGTTTTATAGGGAAGTGTAAAACAGTCAGCTTTATATGGGAGTGTAAAACTGTCAGTTTTATAGGGAAGTGTAAAACAGTCAGCTTTATAGGGAAGTGTAAAACAGTCAGTTTTATAGGGAAGTGTAAAACTGTCAGCTTTATAGGGAAGTGAAAAAACAGTCATCTTTATACGGGAGTGTAAAACTGTCAGCTTTATAGGGAAGTGTAAAACTGTCAGCTTTATAGGGGAGTGTAAAACTGTCAGTTTTATAGGGAAGTGTGAAACAGTCAGCTTTATAGGGGAGTGTAAAACTGTCAGTTTTATAGGGAAGTGTAAAACAGTCAGCTTTATAGGGAAGTGTAAAACTGTCATCTTTATAGGGGAGTGTAAAACTGTCAGCTTTATAGGGAAGTGTAAAACTGTCAGCTTTATAGGGGAGTGTAAAACTGTCAGCTTTATGGGGAAGTGTAAAACTGTCAGCTTTATAGGGGAGTGTAAAACTGTCAGCTTTATAGGGAAGTGTAAAACAGTCAGGAAAACTGTTGAGTGTGAAAACCCAGCAGCGTTGCTGTTCTTGGCACAAACCGGTGTGCCTGGCATACCATACCCATTTCAAAGGCCCTTAAATATTTTTCCATGCCCATCCATTCACCCTCTGAAAGGTATACATGCTGTACATAAACCATGTCTCAATTGTCTCAAGGCTTAAAAATCCTTCTTTAACCTTTCTCCTCCCCTTCATCTACACTGATTGAAGTAGATTAAACAAGTGACATTGATAAGGGATCATAGCTTCACCTGGTCAGTCTATGTCATGGAAATAGCAGGTGTTCTTAATGTTTTTAATACTCAGTGCATACAAACTGTACACACACACACACACACACACACACACACACACACACACATGTACACACACACACATTATCATAAAATTCACAAAGTTCTGTAATAAGGGCCTTGGTCAGGGCGGTGACCAAGAACACGATGGTCACTCTGACAGAACTCAAGAGTTTCTCTGTGGAGATGGGAGAACCTTCCAGAAGGACAACCATCTGAAAGTTGTGATAAATAGTAATCTAAGTGTATCTGGTATAGATTGATAGCTCCAAATTAATGGGATTTGCAGCTCTATGTTATCCCATTAGATTGACAGCTCCTTGTTATGCCATTAGATTGACAGCTCCATGTTATCCCATTAGATTGACAGCTCCTTGTTATCCCATTTGATTGACAGCTCCATGTTTTCCCATTAGATTGACAGCTCCTTGTTATCCCATTAGATTGACAGCTCCATGTTATCCCATTAGATTGACAACTTCATGTTATCCCATTAGATTGACAGCTCCATGTTATCCCATTAGATTGATAGGTCCTTGTTATCCCATTAGATTGACAGCTCCTTGTTATCCCATTTGATTGACAGCTCCATGTTATCCCATTAGATTGACAGCTCCATGTTATCCCATTAGATTGACAGCTGCAAGTTATCCCATTAGATTGACAGCTGCAAGTTATCCCATTAGATTGACAGCTCCATGTTATCCCATTAGATTGACAGCTGCAAGTTATCCCATTAGATTGACAGGTCCTTGTTATCCCATTAGATTGACAGGTCATTGTTATCCCATTAGATTGACAGCTGCAAGTTATCCCATTAGATTGGCAGCTCCATGTTATCCCATTAGATTGACAGCTGCAAGTTATCCCATTAGATTGACAGCTCCATGTTATCCCATTAGATTGACAGCTGCAAGTTATCCCATTAGATTGACAGGTCCTTGTTATCCCATTAGATTGACAGGTCCTTGTTATCCCATTAGATTGACAGCTCCAAGTTATCCCATTAGATTGACATGTCCTTGTTATCCCATTAGATTGACAGGTCCTTGTTATCCCATTAGATTGACAGCTCCATGTTATCCCATTAGATTGACAGGTCGTTGTTATCCCATTAGATTGACAGGTCCTTGTTATCCCATTAGATTGACAGCTCCAAGTTATCCCATTAGATTGACAGGTCTTTGTTATCCCATTAGATTGACAGGTCGTTGTTATCCCATTAGATTGACAGGTCGTTGTTATCCCATTAGAAATGGTAGACTCAGAACGGAGTCTGGTTGAGTGGGTAACACTCTCTCCTCTGTCTACATGCTTCTGCTCCTGTCATAAAAAAAAATCTAAAATATGTCAAGAGTACGGAATTCCCTTAACTTCAAAAAAGCGCAAGTCGTCTGTCGTGATGATGCAACACGACGTGCATGGCGGAGTCGTGTCGAGCGTCTAGGTCTCACAGTAATTGGACATATCCAGCTGTTCCTACTTCCTCCAGTCGTGTTCTTCTCTAGCTGTTTTTGTGTGGCTTTTGTTTTACCTTCAACTTCTCTGAGTTGCTTGTCTGCTGATTTGAGAGAACTTCTCTGAGTTGGTTGTCTACTGATTTGAGAGAACTTCTCTGAGTTGCTTGTCTGCTGATTTGAGAGAACTTCTCTGAGTTGCTTGTCTGCTGATTTGAGAGAACTTCTCCGAGTTGGTTGTCTACTGATTTGAGACAACTTCTCTGAGTTGGTTGTCTACTGATTTGAGAGAGCAGTTGCAATCATGTCAGTGAGGAATAACATGAAACAGCAGGCCTTAGTATTTATATGTAAAGGCATGGGCTGGTAATAGAGTCAGAGTGAATGCAGAGAGATAGAGAAGAGATAGAGAGAGAGAGAGAGAGAGAGAGAGAGAGAGAGAGAGAGAGAGAGAGAGAGAGAGAGAGAGAGAGAGGAGAGAGATGTGAAGACAATTTATTTATGAATGGCCTTTTACATCAGCAGAGATGAACTGCTATCCACACTCCTCCTCAGCCGCCCACAACAGTCTGTCTGGGACAACTCATTGTGTGTGTGCGTGTGTGTGTGCGACATTGAGGGAGACTGAATTAGTTTGTGTGTATATGTCTCAGAGAAAGAGTGAGAAAGAAAGAAAGAAAGAGAGGGAGAGAGAGAGAGACAGAGAGAGACAGAGACAGAGACAGAGAGAGAGAGAGAGAGAGAGAGAGAGAGAGAGAGAGATAGAGAGAGAGACAGAGAGAGACAGAGACAGAGACAGAGACAGAGACAGAGACAGAGACAGAGAGAGAGAGAGAGAGAGAGAGAGAGAGACAGAGAGAGGGAAATTGCTAAGGAGCAGGCAATAATTTATGAGTGCTGCACCCTATAATTAGCCAAAACTAAATTGCGTGTCAATGTGGAAGACAATTAAATAGAGGCCTGTTTCTGTCAAAGGCCATTACACAGCCCTGAAAATGAACTAGCATGCTGTAGTGTCTTTCTACTGCCTTTCCTTCTAGAAGTTATTAGCTGTCTTAAAAATATGCCGGCTAAAACTGACCACTTCAAGAGTGATTTAGTCCCGTTTTGGCAGGACTCAACAAGCCAACTCTCTTTTGATGAGCGCCCTAATTCTCAATTACCCTTTGGCTTTTAATCAGTTCATTAGACTGGCCCACTACCTAACCCCTATCATATTGGCCATTAGCTCAGGGGGCTAACCGAATCGTGAGGTGCACAGGAGACATGGGTTTGAACACTGGTTGATCACACCAAGCCTTTGATTAGCCTGTGTCTTGTGTTTCGGTATAGATCAGTATAATGTACTGGAGAGGAGGAGGAGAGGAAGACACAAGGGGGAAAAGAGGAGAGTCTCTCTCTCTCCCCCTCGCCGGGGGGGGCGTCCTCATTCTGGAGAGGCTGTTAGCAGGTGGCTGATTGATCACTTTGTCTTTTAACTGACTATACACTGACTAGCCTATCAGGCACGGAGTACAGACATCAATCGACCAGCTGGCAAGCACTCCCATCTGGTGAGGTGGGGGGGATCCTTCCCCCAGGTAGGTTCCAGTGGAGGCTGGTGGGATGAGCTATAGGAGGATGGGCTCCTTGTAATGAATGGGATGGGATAAATGAAATGGTACCAAACACATCAAACAGAGTTTTTGGCTCCATTCCATTTATTCCATTCAAGCCATTACAATGAGCCCATCCTCCTATAGCTCATCCCACCAGCCTCCACTGGTGGATGCTCTCGAGACCTGACAGACAGCCTGGCTGCATCTCCCTGACTGTGGATGGTGAATGGCGTCTGTCTGTGTGGGGATTGCTGTGCTTTTGGAGGTCCCTTTGATAACCATCTGTGTGTGTAGCAGAGTGGCAGGGGAGGTCTGTTCTTTTCAATGGAGAAAGCTGTCACTGGGCTGCCATTTTGTGCTTGCCGATGCCAAACACGGCTTCTGTTGTCTCGTTTGGCATGAATGGTAGATAATTGCCTCTTATGGGAATAAGATAGACTGATAGGGATGTATTTTGTTGAATAGTGCACGTAGCCTGTGTTTACACAAGTAGCCCAATTCTGATCCTTTTTCCACTAATTGGTCTTTTTACCAATCACATCAGATCTTTTCACATCAGATCTTCTTCAGACCAATTAGTGAAAAAAAAAGATCCATATCGGGCTCCCTATGTAAACGCAGCCATAGAACATCATGTTGGAAGTTGTGACTAGCTAGATTTGCCTTGGTCTTTAAATAGCACGTTTGGAGATGCAGTCCCGATGGGTAGTCTTGAATTGGATGACAGAACCTGGCTCACTGACTAGAGACAGCTCCCAAACTTTACTTCTTTCTCATTCCTCGCCTCAAACCGGTGGCTGTGGAAGTCAACAGCGGGTGGTGATGTCTCGTCGTCGTTCAAACATGAGTCTCTAATGTTGAGTGAAATATTGTTTTCCTTGTCATTATCATACAGAGTAGGTGTCGCCGTGGGGAGCGACAGAGCGACAGAGCGACAGAGCGACAGAACGACAGAGCGATGTTTGAGTGTCATTCAAATGGTGCGCCTCGTTTTGTCAAAACTCCTGTTATGGAGGGTTTTTTTTTCTCCACAAGACGCCTTCCAAAATGTTATTAAGAATCACACAAAGACCTGTCTGACATATCCACACATCCACACGCGCCTCCTTTGTCGGTCTCCGCGGAAATCTCTGTGAATATTTCTATGAATTCTGTTTCCTTTTAGTAAGCTTCCCTGGGACTGTCACTGAGGCTGGTTCATTATACCGGTGCTTTAGATTCTTCCTGAGTGTCTGGCTAACTTCAGGGGGTCTCCTTATCATCTTTCATTCACTCAATCAGTTTGAGAGAGTCCCTCTCGTTTTTTTCTGAATCTCTCCTTTTCATTATCTCTGCTCTCTCTCTTTACCTCTCCAATTCTCTCCCTCAGTATTTTCCTCTTCACTCCTCCACTTTCCCTCCACTGTACATGGAAGTGACTCCTCTCCCTTTCCCCGTCCACTAGTCATCGGTCACTAGACATGCTCTGAAACTTTGGGGACTAGTAGCGCTGGGAATTGCAAAATACCTCACGATACAATATTATCATGGAACTTAGGTGCCGATACAATATGTATTGCAATTCGATATTTTATTGCGATTTGATGTTCCAAACATATTGCTCACTATACAGTATGTCTACTGCAGAGAGACAAGAGATGGCATGAGAACATGAGTTTTGAAGATGGAAAACAAGCTAAGCACTCTTAGAAAAAGGGGTCGTATGTCCCCATAGGAGAACCCTTTTTAGTTCCAGGTAGAACTATTTAGGTTCCATGTTGAAAGATATAGAAAGGGTTCTATACCTGGAACCAAAAGGAGTTCTACAAAGGGTTCCCCGAAGAACTCTTTTAGGTTCTAGATAGCACCTTTTGGTGTAGGTTGAAAAATACAGGAGTTTTGGCTCAGGTACAGCCGACTAGCGGTAGCTAAAACTACCTACAGTAGCAATAAAAACGTACTAATAAAATTGATACTTGGAGTCAAATATAGATATAATATTGTCCAAAAATAACATTGGGATATGTAACTATTGATTTTTCCCCCCCAACTATGAGCAGAATTACTGTTTAACCTCATTATCATAGCCACGAAATCACTAGTTTGAAAGGGACTGCTTACTGGAAGCTGTGCAGCAGCCATTCTCCCTACAATTTCCCCCATGTTGGCCAGCCCCCTAACAAAACTCACAAGTTTCAAAGGACATTTTTAAAGAGATAATGATTACAGCATTTAAATTCATAATCCTCATTTCTGCTTTATTTGATAGTGTGCTAGGTCTCGGGGTTGTGTCTGTCTTTTGAGAGTAGTTTTCGTCGATACCGCAAGGCAGCGATGATACCAAGAATTCCATGTAACGTGACTCGAATTAAGTTAGATGCCACTCCCCCAGGGGGTGAGAGCAAAAATGGCAACAGTCTGAAAGAGAGTATGAGAGAGAGAGAAGGTTAAGAGAGAGACAAAAAAGAGAGAAGGGTAAGCAAGAGAGAGAGAGAGAGAGAGAGAGAGAGAGAGAGAGAGAGAGAGAGAGAGAGAGAGAGAGAGAAGGGTAAGAGAGAGAGAGAGACAGAGAGAGAGAAGAAAGAGAGAGAGAGAAGGGTAAGAGAGAGAGAGAGAGGCACAGCGAAATAGGAAGTTAGGGAGATATATTGACACAAAGATTAAGTGGATCTCTCCTGCATAACCAGTGGATAAAAATCCCTATTGGCCCGAGGTAATCAGAGCACCAAATCATCATTAGAGAAATATGCCATGTTTTGCACAGGAAAAATCAATATGATTCTAACTCTCACTGAGGGAGAATTCCACTTAAAAGTAGGCTGTTTTAGTACATGGCATGAAGGATAGATGGGGACTGTTACAGGAATATCTACAATATAGGTCTAACCAATTCCCGAGTGGAGCAGAGATCTAAGGCCCTGCATCTCAGTGCTAGAGGTGTCACTACAAACCCTGGTTCAATTCCAGGCTGTATCACAACTGGCTGTCATTGGAAGTCCCGTAGCACGGTGCACAATTGGCCCAGCGTCATCTGGGTTTTGTCGGGGTTGGCTGTCACTGTAAATAAGAAATAAGAATTTGTTCTTAACTGACTTGCCTAGTTAAATAAAGGTCAAATAAAGACATTAAAATCCTAAATGTATGTATACACC
Source organism: Oncorhynchus gorbuscha (assembly GCF_021184085.1). Classification (NCBI taxonomy): domain Eukaryota; kingdom Metazoa; phylum Chordata; class Actinopteri; order Salmoniformes; family Salmonidae; genus Oncorhynchus; species Oncorhynchus gorbuscha. The sequence goes on along the minus strand of NC_060186.1, from coordinate 71,188,086 downwards.
TCTCCTTCGTCACGTGAGAGGGGCAAGTTCCCTCTTGTCTTTACAGGTGGAATATCAATGCTGACGTTCTGCTCTCCCTTGAAGGACTTTAAGACATTGTCTTTCCTTGTGTGAGGAGCGTGGCCCCAATGCGTAGTATTCGTTCCTCCCCTGCATTATACTATCAGGAGGATTGTGACGTCAGAGGGCTGATGAGGACTCACATTGGCATGGTTCTCTTTGAGTTCCTAGCTTTGTGAATAAAACAATGCACCGCGATTGATGTTTCTCTCATTTATAGCCCCTTGAAGGTTGGAAAGTGAGAAAAAGACATGTCTGTCAGGCTGAAAAGCACCCTGTCTTTTACGTTTGAGACTTAGTGAGAGATTGCTGAGGGCCTTTAGACATGATGTAACCTAGGAGAGTGTAAGGGAAGGCTCTTTTCGGTGCATCCAACCAGTGTCATGTTCAATATATTTGATTTGGAACATCTTAATGGTTAAAAACGCGTAAGCCCTTGAATACGCCTCAGGAATCCTGATCACAGGAGAGTGCATTGAAACCTTCAACTTCTTAGAATATACAATATGACAGAGTGCTGCAGAGAGTGAGCATCGACCGTGATCGACTGTAATGAACTGTAAAATAAGACACAGCTACAGACACTACAAGCCTCTTTATTCAAAGGTTGTCCTACTCAGTATTCTGCCCCACCGCAACCTCACAAGCAATTATAGCCAAATTATACGGCGATACCACGCTAATAACAACCGAGAGAAGAATGGGCTTTTAAGATGTGCCGTAATATCTGAACAGGGTGTTGTTTTCATGCGGAACACCCAAGCCTCTCATTAAATTGCATAAAGTGACTTCTGAATATTTTTTTCACAAAACGACTGAACAAAAATAAGGAAGAAATAATGATAACAAAAGAGCAGGCAACTTCGACACTTACCTCCAGCTGTTAAAAGACTATATACATTTGGAATGATTATGCATTGGGAGCAAGCCCCATGACGGAAACCAAGTCCTTCCAATTGCATACGTTAAATCAATAGATTGATTAAATCACTTACAAACATACAGTAATCTATTAGGGGTAATCACATGCAGGTTGACATTTAGTCATGAGTCTAGACCTAGAGGCAGAACTGAGCGATAAAATTAATGAGAAAAAAAAAGTGCTTAATTTAAGGTTAGCGTTAGGCATTAGCGTTAGGCATTAGCGTTAGGCATTAGCGTTAGGCATTAGCGTTAGGCATTAGCGTTAGGCATTAGCGTTAGGCATTAGCGTTAGGCATTAGCGTTAGGCATTAGCGTTAGGCATTAGCGTTAGCAGTGTGGTTAAGGTTATGTTTAAAATCAGATGACTTTGGGGCTGTGCCAGCTTGTGACCACTCTGCAAAGCTGCCTCCAGAACAAGACTCATAAGGAAAAACGCTAACGTGCTAATCACAGTCAGCAGATTGTTCTCTGTGACGCAATATAGCCACGCTACACTGAGCTTGCCCGATGCCATGGAACCGATGGAAGAGTCATACCCCACAGGGCACAGACATCAATTCACGTCTATTCCACGTTGGTTCAACCTGATTTTCATTGAAATGACGAGGAAACAATGTGGATCTGGCACTATAGACATGCTCAATCAAATGCTCAAATATGATTTGTACCCAGGGCTGATATGCAGGCATGCTATAATTGGCCCCAGTGGGTGGCATAACATACCTAGCTACTCAGACTGTTGGACTGGGATGCTTTACTGTGCAATTAAAACACCATGCGCTGCATGTGATCAGTGTAAGCAGCATGTGTTTTGGGTTCCGGCATGTGATTGGGAAGTGATGGACGTGGATGTGAAAAAGACATGGCCCAACGATAACCATCCTGTCAGCCTCCTCCTCCCCATTCAATAGGACGTTAACAGGGTAGAGAGAGAGAGAGAGTGCTGTGTGTAGAGTTCCTCTGTCTTCTACAGGGAGGGTCTGAGGCAATCTGCCACCTATCAGCAAAACTGGCAGAGCGTTGCGTCCTGCTCAGCCCCAAACACAAAAGGACGTCAGAATCAGAAAGCACCTGCTGGGAAGGAGAGCGATGGCGGAGAGCCAGACCGACATATGGATCTCCTTCTGGAGGCTAATGAAGACAGTCAGACGTAAATATCTGACAAAACGGACTCCGCAGTCACAGCAGATCCAAGCTGTCCCCCACTGCAGTGGATTTGACATTGAAGTAAAGTAGTAAACCACGGAATTAAATCAAACACAGAAGAGAACACGCTGTATTTAATCCACCTCAAGTGTTTTGAGTGGGAGGAGGAAGCTGGTTTAGGGGTGTAGTCAAGCCATGTACTGTGGTAAAGTTACATTTCATATATAATGTGTCTTCCCAAAGGCGTAAACATCTCAACTCCGAGAAAAGAGTCAACCATTTTGGAAGACATGGAGGTAAAGAGGCAGATGGCCAATTCTTTATATGACGGATGGAGTTTCCAAGGCGCTGTTGCCACAAACATACGTCTATCTCAAGGCAACAGCTCACCAAACAAACTTTCCAAAAGAACATTGACTTCTGTGGAAACTACTCCTAGTTAGTTTTTAATTACTTCCATGCCCTTGGGCACAAAGCTAACATATCTGTCAAACAACCAACAGTCATTTGAAAAGTAGGAACTGAGAGAGCACACTAATCCAACATAAAAGCAGAAACCTGAAATAAAAATGTCAGAGCACCTCAAATAGGCTAGCTGTAAATCCTTTTCTAAGTCCCCTGAAGTTCTGTGTTTTCTTAAACGTAGATAGCTACTTATTAGAGGTCTGAGTGACCTTTTCGTGCCATCTTTCCCTTATCCCCTTGTACACCTGTCCTCTCTTCCCTTCTCCAGGCCGTGGCACACCTGTCCTCTCTTCCCTTCTCCAGGCCGTGGTGTTACACCTGTCCTCACTTCCCTTCTCCAGGCCGTGGTACACCTGTCCTCTCTTCCCTTCTCCAGGCCGTGGCACACCTGTCCTCTCTTCCCTTCTCCAGGCCGTGGTGTTACACCTGTCCTCTCTTCCCTTCTCCAGGCCGTGGTGTTACACCTGTCCATTCTTCCCTTCTCCAGGCCGTGGTGTTACACCTGTCCTCTCTTCCCTTCTCCAGGCCGTGGTGTTACACCTGTCCTCTCTTCCCTTCTCCAGGCCGTGGTGTTACACCTGTCCATTCTTCCCTTCTCCAGGCCGTGGTGTTACACCTGTCCTCTCTTCCCTTCTCCAGGCCGTGGTGTTACACCTGTCCTCTCTTCCCTTCTCCAGGCCGTGGTGTTACACCTGTCCTCTCTTCCCTTCTCCAGGCCGTGGTGTTACACCTGTCCTCTCTTCCCTTCTCCAGGCCGTGGTGTTACACCTGTCCTCTCTTCCCTTCTCCAGGCCGTGGTGTTACACCTGTCCTCTCTTCCCTTCTCCAGGCCGTGGTGTTACACCTGTCCTCTCTTCCCTTCTCCAGGCCGTGGTGTTACACCTGTCCTCTCTTCCCTTCTCCAGGCCGTGGTGTTACACCTGTCCTCTCTTCCCTTCTCCAGGCCGTGGTGTTACACCTGTCCTCTCTTCCCTTCTCCAGGCCGTGGTGTTACACCTGTCCTCTCTTCCCTTCTCCAGGCCGTGGTGTTACACCTGTCCTCTCTTCCCTTCTCCAGGCCGTGGTGTTACACCTGTCCTCTCTTCCCTTCTCCAGGCCGTGGTGTTACACCTGTCCTCTCTTCCCTTCTCCAGGCCGTGGTGTTACACCTGTCCTCACTTCCCTTCTCCAGGCCGTGGTGTTACACCTGTCCATTCTTCCCTTCTCCAGGCCGTGGTGTTACACCTGTCCTCTCTTCCCTTCTCCAGGCCATGGTGTTACACCTGTCCTCTCTTCCCTTCTCCAGGCCGTGGTGTTACACCTGTCCTGTCTTCCCTTCTCCAGGCCATGGTGTTACACCTGTCCTCTCTTCCCTTCTCCAGGCCGTGGTGTTACACCTGTCCTCTCTTCCCTTCTCCAGGCCATGGTGTTACACCTGTCCTCTCTTCCCTTCTCCAGGCCGTGGTGTTACACCTGTCCTCACTTCCCTTCTCCAGGCCGTGGTGTTACACCTGTCCATTCTTCCCTTCTCCAGGCCGTGGTGTTACACCTGTCCTCTCTTCCCTTCTCCAGGCCGTGGTGTTACACCTGTCCATTCTTCCCTTCTCCAGGCTGTGGGGTTTTATAGCAGTTGGCAAAGCAACAAATTGGTGCATTACTGCCACTGCCTTCCCCGACCTCTGTCCTTGGTGTGATTCATGGCTGGGCCTGACGGAGAGTCTGGATAGAACCCTGCATGTCTAGAACAACAAGACAGCAAGACTGCCATAGAAATATAATAGGTAGAGTAGATATTATGGTCCATAGTGTTGTTGTTGCATGTAGAACGTGTCATTCTGAGATGTTAAGTGATAAGCAGAGAGATAATTGATTGCATATCAATTCCTAAAGCGACAAGGGTTAATTAATCACACACTGTAAATTGTACATCCAATATGACTGCCAATCCACTTAATGGATCATTGTCCTGGAATGTCCATTATACTTAGTCTAACTCTATGCTAAACCCCAACGTGGATCTACAGAGGATGAGCTACACATTACGGATGTGCTAATAGAATTGATATGCAAAGCGCTGCAACGCACTTCACTCCAGGTTTCCGCCTACTAAGGCGATTTCACAGGAAACCTGACAGAACGGATTAACAATCATCCATTACTGGCAAAATGAATCACATCTTTCAGTCTTCACTTCACCACGTGCTACGTAGCATTGAACCATTGATGACATCTCACGATTCCCCATTTTACGGCTAAAGTTTTCATTCCCAAAGAGGTCCAAGTTGTCCAATTTACTGGGCTCATGTTATCACGGGTGTAAGGCCACTAATCCATTCATTAGCGAAACCATCTCTGACGACATTTACAATTCATGTCATTTAAATGATGATGTGATGTATATGTGGGTACATTCCTCTTTATACCATGCTAATGATCCACAGCCTTCAGCTAATCAGTCAATTAATCACCATCTCATGAATTTAATCTCTCACTTAGGCCCTGTTCTACATAATAGGTTTTAACCATTCAAATATTCAAGGGGATTATGAAAGAGGCTCATGGTGCCACCTCTAAAAACTCATAGATGGTTTTTGCTATAAATTCTGTTGTCCAAAATGTATCGTGTTCCATTCCTTCTCTTACCACGTTCCATTCCTTCTCTTACCACGTTCCATTCCTTCTCTTACCACGTTCCATTCCTTCTCTTACCACGTTCCATTCCTTCTCTTACCACGTTCCATTCCTTCTCTTACCACGTTCCATTTCTTCTCTACCACGTTCCATTTCTTCTCTACCACGTTCCATTCCTTCTCTACCACGTTCCATTCCTTCTCTACCACGTTCCATTCCTTCTCTACCACGTTCCATTCCTTCTCTACCACGTTCCATTCCTTCTCTACCACGTTCCATTCCTTCTCTACCACGTTCCATTCCTTCTCTACCACGTTCCATTTCTTCTCTACCACGTTCCATTCCTTCTCTTACCACGTTCCATTCCTTCTCTACCACGTTCCATTCCTTCTCTTACCACGTTCCATTCCTTCTCTTACCACCTTCCATTCCTTCTCTTACCACGTTCCATTCCTTCTCTTACCACGTTCCATTCCTTCTCTTACCACCTTCCATTCCTTCTCTACCACCTTCCATTCCTTCTCTACCACCTTCCATTCCTTCTCTACCACCTTCCATTCCTTCTCTACCACCTTCCATTCCTTCTCTACCACCTTCCATTCCTTCTCTACCACCTTCCATTCCTTCTCTACCACCTTCCATTCCTTCTCTACCACCTTCCATTCCTTCTCTACCACCTTCCATTCCTTCTCTACCACCTTCCATTCCTTAAGAGAAGGAATGGAACGTGTTAGGAGAAGGAATGGAATGGAGAACGGGTTCAGAATATTAGGGATCAATGAAAGAAAGCCATCTAAATATACACATATTCTGTTTCAGCACCATTTGATAGATAAATATACTCTGATCTTGTAGATTGTTTAGGGTTAGGAAAGTATTTGAGTCATAAAAAAACGGACCTTGTTCATGGTTTCCTCACGCATGAAGGTGATGGAATTATGAAGTCAAGGTCATAATATGGAGATTCTGTAGACACACCTCCTTCATGTCTTTGATCTACACCTTGAACAAATAGCAGGTGAATAACATGATATTATCATGCATAATTCAAAGTCAGAATACGTGTAGAGAGGAATGTGCAGAAATGTTTACTTACGTTCCATTTAGGAGCTCTTAACTCGGGTCGGAATCCGGCCCTCGTGAATAGTACTGTCAGAGCCAGCTTTCCAAAGAGCAAATCCACAAGGTAAATGGTCCTACCAGAACCTCTAGTTGAGTCTTCGGGTCCAATGAAAATGGAAAAAAGATTCATTGACATGTCTCGTTTACTTTTTCCCTTTATGCTTTTTCATGGCAACATGATACAGAGTAAGCTCCAGAAAGCACAAATCTGTCTGACGCAATGTGTCCCTCATGATTTACAGATCAATGTTGATTAATGCTGCTCATTTCTACCAAATCCCTTCAGCATTAAATCAAATCAAATCAAATGTATTTATATAGCCCTTCGTACATCAGCTGATATCTCAAAGTGCTGTACAGAAACCCAGCCTAAAACCCCAAACAGCAAGCAATGCAGGTGTAGAAGCACGGTGGCTAGGAAAAACACCCTAGAAAGGCCAAAACCTAGGAAGAAACCTAGAGAGGAACCAGGCTATGTGGGGTGGCCAGTCCTCTTTTGGCTGTGCCGGGTGGAGATTATAACAGAACATGGCCAAGATGTTCAAATGTTCACAAATGACCAGCATGGTCGAATAATAAGAAGGCAGAACAGTTGAAACTGGAGCAGCAGCACAGTCAGGTGGACTGGGGACAGCAAGGAGTCATCATGTCAGGTCGTCCTGGGGCACGGTCCTTGGGCTCAGGTCCCCCGAGAGAGAGAAAGAAAGAGAGGATTAGAGAGAGCATATGTGGGGTGGCCAGTCCTCTTCTGGCTGTGCCGGGTGGAGATTATAACAGAACATGGCCAAGATGTTCAAATGTTCATAAATGACCAGCATGGTCAAATAATAGTAAGGCAGAACAGTTGCAACTGTAGCATTAACACGAGGCTATTGAAAAGGGACATGGCAATGTGGTCTTGTGTTCCCTCTTCAACAGAAGTGAAACAGTCTGTATAACTATGTGTATGTTCAGTGCACCTCTGAGTCTCAGTGGCCTTGGCATACAGCTCATACATACATCTCATACATACATCTCATACATACAGCTCAACATACATCTCATACATACATCTCATACATACAGCTCAAAATAAACATATCCAGGTGTTAGAATGGCCAAGTCAAAGTCCAGACCTGAATCCAATCGAGAATCTGTGGAAAGAACTGAAAACTGCTGTTCACAAATGCTCAACATCCAACCTCACTGAGCTCGAGCTGTTTTGCAAGGAGGAATGGGAAAAACATCTCATACATCTCATACATACATCTCATACATACATCTCATACATACAGCTCAACATACAGCTCATACATACAGCTCATACATACAGCTCATACATACATCTCATACATACATCTCATACATACATCTCATACATACATCTCATACATACATCTCAACATACATCTCAACATACATACATCTCATACATACATCTCATACATACATCTCATACATACATCTCATACATACACATCTCATACATACATCTCATACATACATCTCATACATACATCTCATACATACATCTCATACATACAGCTGAACATACATCTCATACATACATCTCATACATACATCTCATACATACATCTCAACATACATCTCATACATACATCTCATACATACATCTCATACATACATCTCATACATACATCTCAACATACATCTCATACATACATCTCATACATACATCTCATACATACAACTCAAAATAAACATATCCAGGTGTTAGAATGGCCAAGTCAAAGTCCAGACCTGAATCCAATCGAGAATCTGTGGAAAGAACTGAAAACTGCTGTTCACAAATGCTCAACATCCAACTTCACTGAGCTCGAGCTGTTTTGCAAGGAGGAATGGGAAAAAATATCAGTCTCTCGATGTGCAAAACTGATAGAGACATACCCCAAGCGACTTACAGCTGTAATCGCAGCAAAAGGTGGCACTACAAAGTATTAACTTAAGGGGGCTGAATAATTTTGCACGCCCAATTTTTCAGTTTTTGATTTGTAAAAAAAGTTTGAAATATCCAATAAATGTCGTTCCACTTCATGATTGTGTCCCACTTGTTGTTGATTATTCACAAAAAAATACAGTTTTATATCTTTAGGTTTGAAGCCTGAGGTCGCAAAGTTCAAGGGGGCCGAATACTTTCGCAAGGCACTGTACATCTCATACATACATCTCATACATACATCTCATACATCTCATACATACAGCTCATACATACAGCTCATACATACAGCTCATACATACATCTCATACATCTCATACATACAGCTCATACATACATCTCATACATACAGCTCAACATACATCTCATACATACATCTCATACATACATCTCATACATCTCAACATACATCTCATACACATACATACATCTCATACATACATCTCATACATACAGCTCAACATACATCTCATACATACATCTCATACATACATCTCATACATCTCATACATACATCTCATACATCCAGCTCAACATACATCTCATACATACATCTCATACATACATCTCATACATACAGCTCATACATACATCTCAACATACATCTCATACATACATCTCATACATACATACATACATCTCATACATACATCTCATACATACATCTCATACATACATCTCATACATACATCTCATACATACAGCTCAACATACATCTCAACATACATCTCATACATACATCTCATACATACATCTCACCATACATCTCAACATACATCTCATACATACATCTCATACATACATCTCATACATACAGCTCAACATACAGTGCATTCGGAAAGTTCAGACCCCTTCACTTTTTCTACATTTTGTTATGTTGCAACCTTATTCTAAAATTGGATTAAATAGTTGTTGTTTTTTGATCAATCTACATACACCCAATACCGCATAATGACAAAGCAAAAACAGGTTTTTAGATGTTTTTTTTACATCAGTATTCAGAACCTTTACTCAGTACTTTGTTGAATCAAATCAAATGTCACATGCTCCAAATACAACAGGTACCTTACAGTGAAATGCTTATGTACAGGCCCTTAACCAACAATGTCTTAAAACGTTTTAATAAAAAATAAGTGTTAAGTGAAAAATAGATAAGTAAAAAATAGAAAATAAAAGAGACAAATAATTCAACAGCATCAGTAAAATAATAATAATGAGGCTAGATACAGGGGGTACTGGTACAGAGTCAATGTGGAGGCTATATACAGGGGGTACTGGTACAGAGTCAATGTGGAGGCTAGATACAGGGGGTACTGGTACAGAGTCAATGTGGAGGCTAGATACAGGGGGTACTGGTACAGAGTCAATGTGGAGGCTATATACAGGGGGTACTGGTACAGAGTCAATGTGGAGGCTAGATACAGGGGGTACTGGTACAGAGTCAATGTGGAGGCTAGATACAGGGGGTACTGGTACAGAGTCAATGTGGAGGCTATATACAGGGGGTACTGGTACAGAGTCAATGTGGAGGCTATATACAGGGGGTACTGGTACAGAGTCAATGTGGAGGCTATATACAGGGGGTACTGGTACAGAGTCAATGTGGAGGCTAGATACAGGGGGTACTGGTACAGAGTCAATGTGGAGGCTAGATACAGGGGGTACTGGTACAGAGTCAATGTGGAGGCTAGATACAGGGGGTACTGGTACAGAGTCAATGTGGAGGCTAGATACAGGGGGTACTGGTACAGAGTCAATGTGGAGGCTATATACAGGGTGTTACGGTACAGAGTCAATGTGGAGGCTATATACAGGGGGTACTGGTACAGAGTCAATGTGGAGGCTAGATACAGGGGGTACTGGTACAGAGTCAATGTGGAGGCTATATACAGGGGGTACTGGTACAGAGTCAATGTGGAGGCTATATACAGGGGGTACTGGTACAGAGTCAATGTGGAGGCTAGATACAGGGGGTACTGGTACAGAGTCAATGTGGAGGCTAGATACAGGGGGTACTGGTACAGAGTCAATGTGGAGGCTAGATACAGGGGGTACTGGTACAGAGTCAATGTGGAGGCTAGATACAGGGGGTACTGGTACAGAGTCAATGTGGAGGCTATATACAGGGGGTACTGGTACAGAGTCAATGTGGAGGCTATATACAGGGGGTACTGGTACAGAGTCAATGTGGAGGCTATATACAGGGTGTTACGGTACAGAGTCAATGTGGAGGCTATATACAGGGGGTACTGGTACAGAGTCAATGTGGAGGCTATATACAGGGGGTACTGGTACAGAGTCAATGTGGAGGCTAGATACAGGGGGTACTGGTACAGAGTCAATGTGGAGGCTAGATACAGGGGGTACTGGTACAGAGTCAATGTGGAGGCTATATACAGGGGGTACTGGTACAGAGTCAATGTGGAGGCTATATACAGGGGGAAATGGTACAGAGTCAATGTGGAGGCTATATACAGGGTGTTACGGTACAGAGTCAATGTGGAGGCTATATACAGGGGGTACTGGTACAGAGTCAATGTGGAGGCTATATACAGGGGGTACTGGTACAGAGTCAATGTGGAGGCTAGATACAGGGGGTACTGGTACAGAGTCAATGTGGAGGCTATATACAGGGGGTACTGGTACAGAGTCAATGTGGAGGCTATATACAGGGGGTACTGGTACAGAGTCAATGTGGAGGCTATATACAGGGGGTACTGGTACAGAGTCAATGTGGAGGCTATATACAGGGGGTACTGGTACAGAGTCAATGTGGAGGCTAGATACAGGGGTACTGGTACAGAGTCAATGTGGAGGCTAGATACAGGGGGTACTGGTACAGAGTCAATGTGGAGGCTAGATACAGGGGGTACTGGTACAGAGTCAATGTGGAGGCTAGATACAGGGGTACTGGTACAGAGTCAATGTGGAGGCTAGATACAGGGGGTACTGGTACAGAGTCAATGTGGAGGCTAGATACAGGGGGTACTGGTACAGAGTCAATGTGGAGGCTATATACAGGGTGTTACGGTACAGAGTCAATGTGGAGGCTATATACAGGGGGTACTGGTACAGAGTCAATGTGGAGGCTAGATACAGGGGTACTGGTACAGAGTCAATGTGGAGGCTATATACAGGGGGTACTGGTACAGAGTCAATGTGGAGGCTATATACAGGGGGTACTGGTACAGAGTCAATGTGGAGGCTAGATACAGGGGGTACTGGTACAGAGTCAATGTGGAGGCTAGATACAGGGGTACTGGTACAGAGTCAATGTGGAGGCTAGATACAGGGGGTACTGATACAGAGTCAATGTGGAGGCTAGATACAGGGGTACTGGTACAGAGTCAATGTGGAGGCTATATACAGGGGGTACTGGTACAGAGTCAATGTGGAGGCTATATACAGGGGGTACTGGTACAGAGTCAATGTGGAGGCTAGATACAGGGGGTACTGGTACAGAGTCAATGTGGAGGCTATATACAGGGGGTACTGGTACAGAGTCAATGTGGAGGCTAGATACAGGGGGTATTGGTACAGAGTCAATGTGGAGGCTAGATACAGGGGGTACTGGTACAGAGTCAATGTGGAGGCTAGATACAGGGGGTACTGGTACAGAGTCAATGTGGAGGCTAGATACAGGGGGTACTGGTACAGAGTCAATGTGGAGGCTAGATACAGGGGGTACTGGTACAGAGTCAATGTGGAGGCTAGATACAGGGGGTACTGGTACAGAGTCAATGTGGAGGCTAGATACAGGGGGTACTGGTACAGAGTCAATGTGGAGGCTAGATACAGGGGGTACTGGTACAGAGTCAATGTGGAGGCTAGATACAGGGGGTACTGGTACAGAGTCAATGTGGAGGCTAGATACAGGGGGTACTGGTACAGAGTCAATGTGGAGGCTAGATACAGGGGGTACTGGTACAGAGTCAATGTGGAGGCTAGATACAGGGGGTACTGGTACAGAGTCAATGTGGAGGCTATATACAGGGGGTACTGGTACAGAGTCAATGTGGAGGCTATATACAGGGGTACTGGTACAGAGTCAATGTGGAGGCTATATACAGGGGGTACTGGTACAGAGTCAATGTGGAGGCTAGATACAGGGGTACTGGTACAGAGTCAATGTGGAGGCTATATACAGGGGGTACTGGTACAGAGTCAATGTGGAGGCTAAAACAGAGATGCTTGTTCTAGGTCCCAAGAAACAAAGAGATCTTCTGTTGAATCTGTTGACAATTAATCTTAATGGCTTGTACAGGGGTAAATAAAACTGTGAAGGACCTACAGGGGTACGTTACTCTGGACCCTGATCTCAGGGGGTACTTTGAAGAACATATCAAGACCATTTCGAGGACAGTTTTTTCCATCTAGTAACATTGGAAAAATCAGAAACTTTCTGTCCAAAAATGATGCAGAAAAATTAATCCATGGTTTTGTCAATGTGGAGGTTAGACTACTGGCAATGTCTATTTGGAGGCTAGATAAAGCACTAAATAAACTTCAGTTAGTGCTAAATACAGGGGGTACTGGTACAGAATCCTGACTAGAACCAAAAAATTTGATCATATTACTCCAGTGCTAGCCTATATACACTGGCTTCCTGTCAAAGCAAGGGCTGATTTCAGGTTTTACTGCTAACCTCAAAGCATTACATGGGCTTGGTCCTACCTACCTCTCTGATTTGGTCCTGGTACAGAGTCAATACCTATACGTACGCTACTGGTCACAAGAGTCAATTGTCCCTAGAATTTCTAGCAAACAGCTGGACTGGTACAGAGTCCAATGGAGGCGGTCTGCCTACCCATGTCAGAGACGCAAACTATATACAGGGGTACTGGTCTCAACCTTTAAGTCTTTACTGAAGACTCAATGTGGAGGCTCTTCAGTGGGTCATATGATTGAGTGTAGTCTGGCCCAGGAGTGGGAAGGTGAACGGAAAGGCTCTGGAGCAAGAGTCAATTGCTGTCTCTGCCTGGCCGGTTCCCCTTTTCCACTGGGAGTCAACCCTGTTACAGGGGGGGCTGAGTCACTGGCTTGATACAGGGGTACTGGTACAGAGTCCTGTGGGGGGGTGGTACTGGTCACCTGGGTGGGTTGATTCACTGTTGTGGTCGGCCTGTACAGGGGTTTGGTAGGCTACAGGGGTTGGGTTGTACCGATGTACTGGAGATCTTTGTGGGGCTAGATACAGGGGCCTTGTCTCAGGATGGTAAGTTGGTGGTTGTAGATTTCAATGTGGTGGTGTGGGGGCTGTGCTTTGGCAAAGTGGGGTGGGGTTATATCCTTCAGAGTTTGGAGGCTGATACAGGGGTACTCCTACAGGATGGGGCCACAGTGGGTCCTGACCCCTCCTGTCTCAGCCTCCATATATTTATGCTGCAGTAGTTTATGTGGAGGGGATACAGGGGTCAGTTTGTTTATCAGAGTCAATGTCCTGTCCTATTCGGTGTCCTGGTAAGAGTCAATGTGGAGGCTAGATACAGGGGTACTGGTCAGAGTCTCCTTGTGGAGGCTAGATACAGGAGGACCTGAGCCCAGAACCATGTGGAGGACTAGATACATGATGACTCAATTGCTGTCCCCAGTCCACCTGGCCATGCTGCTGCTCCAGTTTCAACTGGCCTGGCCCAGGACCATGTCCCAGGACTACCTGACATGAGGACTCCTTGCTGTCCCCAGTCCACCTGGCCATGCTCCTGCTCCAGACCTGAGCTAGATACCTAGGACCGTGCCCCAGGACTACCTGACATGATGGCTACTGTCCCCAGTCCACCTGGACTGATGCTACTGCTCCAGTTTCAACTGTTCTGCCTTATTATTATTTGACCATGCTGGTCATTTATGAACATTTGAACATCTTGGTCATTTTCTGTTATAATCTCTACCAGAGTCACAGCCAGAAGGGGACTGGCCACCCCAGAGTCAATGCCCGGTTCCTCTCTAGGTTTCTTCCTAGGTTTTGGCCTTCTAGGGAGTTTTTCCAGAGTCAACCGTGGAGGCTTACACCTGCATTGTTTGCTGTTTGGGGTTTTAGGCTGGGTTTCTGTACAGCACTTTGAGATATCAGCTGATCAATGTGGAGGGCTATATAAATAAATTTGATTTGATTTGATTTGATTTACTGGTACAGAGTCAATGTGGAGGCTAGATACAGGGGTACTGGTACAGAGTCAATGTGGAGGCTAGATACAGGGGGTACTGGTACAGAGTCAATGTGGAGGCTAGATACAGGGGGTACTGGTACAGAGTCAATGTGGAGGCTATATACAGGGGGTACTGGTACAGAGTCAATGTGGAGGCTAGATACAGGGGTACTGGTACAGAGTCAATGTGGAGGCTAGATACAGGGGGTACTGGTACAGAGTCAATGTGGAGGCTATATACAGGGGGTACTGGTACAGAGTCAATGTGGAGGCTAGATACAGGGGTACTGGTACAGAGTCAATGTGGAGGCTAGATACAGGGGGTACTGGTACAGAGTCAATGTGGAGGCTAGATACAGGGGGTACTGGTACAGAGTCAATGTGGAGGCTAGATACAGGGGGTACTGGTACAGAGTCAATGTGGAGGCTAGATACAGGGGGTACTGGTACAGAGTCAATGTGGAGGCTAGATACAGGGGGTACTGGTACAGAGTCAATGTGGAGGCTAGATACAGGGGGTACTGGTACAGAGTCAATGTGGAGGCTAGATACAGGGGGTACTGATACAGAGTCAATGTGGAGGCTAGATACAGGGGGTACTGGTACAGAGTCAATGTGGAGGCTATATACAGGGGTACTGGTACAGAGTCAATGTGGAGGCTATATACAGGGGGTACTGGTACAGAGTCAATGTGGAGGCTATATACAGGGGGTATTGGTACAGAGTCAATGTGGAGGCTATATACAGGGGGTACTGGTACAGAGTCAATGTGGAGGCTAGATACAGGGGGTACTGGTACAGAGTCAATGTGGAGGCTAGATACAGGGGGTACTGGTACAGAGTCAATGTGGAGGCTAGATACAGGGGGTACTGGTACAGAGTCAATGTGGAGGCTAGATACAGGGGGTACTGGTACAGAGTCAATGTGGAGGCTAGATACAGGGGGTACTGGTACAGAGTCAATGTGGAGGCTAGATACAGGGGTACTGGTACAGAGTCAAAGTGAAGGCTAGATACAGGGGGTACTGGTACAGAGTCAATGTGGAGGCTAGATACAGGGGGTACTGGTACAGAGTCAATGTGGAGGCTAGATACAGGGGGTACTGGTACAGAGTCAATGTGGAGGCTATATACAGGGGGTACCGGTACAGAGTCAATGTGGAGGCTATATACAGGGGGTACCGGTACAGAGTCAACTGTGGAGGCTATATACAAGGGGTACCGGTACAGAGTCAATGTGTAGGCTAGATACAGGGGGTACTGGTACAGAGTCAATGTGGAGGCTATATACAGGGGGTACTGGTACAGAGTCAATGTGGAGGCTATATACAGGGGTACCGGTACAGAGTCAATGTGGAGGCTATATACAGGGGGTACTGGTACAGAGTCAATGTGGAGGCTATATACAAGGGGTACTGGTACAGAGTCAATGTGGAAGCTATATAAAGGGGGTACTGGTACAGAGTCAATGTGGAGGCTATATACAGGGGGTACTGGTACAGAGTCAATGAGGAGGCTATAAACAGGGGGTACTGGTACAGAGTCAATGTGGAGGCTATATACAGGGGGTACCGGTACAGAGTCAATGTGGAGGCTATATACAGGGGGTACTGGTACAGAGTCAATGTGGAGGCTATATACAGGGGGTACTGGTACAGAGTCAATGTGGAGGCTATATACAGGGGGTACCGGTACAGAGTCAATGTGGAGGCTATATACAGGGGGTACTGGTACAGAATCAATGTGGAGGCTATATACAGAGCGTATCGGTACAGAATCAATGTGGAGGCTATATACAGGGGGTACCGGTACAGAATCAATGTGGAGGCTATATACAGGGGGTACCGGTACAGAATCAATGTGGAGGCTATATACAGAGCGTATCGGTACAGAATCAATGTGGAGGCTATATACAGGGGGTACCGGTACAGAATCAGTGTGGAGGCTAGATACAGAGGGTACCGGTACAGAGTCAATGTGGAGGCTATATACAGGGGGTACTGGTACAGAGTCAATGTGGAGGCTAGATACAGGGGGTACTGGTACAGAGTCAATGTGGAGGCTATATACAGGGGGTACTGGTACAGAGTCAATGTGGAGGCTATATACAGGGGGTACCGGTACAGAGTCAATGTGGAGGCTATATACAGGGGGTACCGGTACAGAATCAATGTGGAGGCTATATACAGAGCGTATCGGTACAGAATCAATGTGGAGGCTATATACAGGGGGTACCGGTACAGAATCAATGTGGAGGCTATATACAGAGCGTATCGGTACAGAATCAATGTGGAGGCTATATACAGGGGTACCGGTACAGAATCAGTGTGGAGGCTAGATACAGAGGGTACTGGTACAGAGTCAATGTGGAGGCTATATACAAGGGGTACTGGTACAGAGTCAATGTGGAGGCTAGATACAGGGGTACTGGTACAGAGTCAATGTGGAGGCTAGATACAGGGGTACTGGTACAGAGTCAATGTGGAGGCTTTATACAGGGGGTACTGGTACAGAGTCAATGTGGAGGCTATATACAGGGGGTACCGGTACAGGGTCAATGTGGAGGCTATATACAGGGGGTACCGGTACAGAATCAAAGTGGAGGCTATATACAGGAGGTACTGGTACAGAGTCAATGTGGAGGCTATATACAGGGGGTACTGGTACAGAGTCAATGTGGAGGCTATATACAGGGGGTACTGGTACAGAGTCAATGTGGAGGCTATATACACGGGGTACCGGTACAGAGTCAATGTGGAGGCTATATACAGGGGGTAACGGTACAGAGTCAATGTGGAGGCTATATACAGGGGGTACCGGTACAGAGTCAATGTGGAGGCTATATACAGGGGG
The DNA here is from genome assembly GCF_021184085.1 of Oncorhynchus gorbuscha. NCBI lineage: Eukaryota > Metazoa > Chordata > Actinopteri > Salmoniformes > Salmonidae > Oncorhynchus > Oncorhynchus gorbuscha. The sequence continues at coordinate 71,170,820 of NC_060186.1, read as the reverse complement.
TACCGGTACAGAGTTAATGTGGAGGCTGTATACAGGGGGTACCGGTACAGAGTCAATGTGGAGGCTATATACAGGGGGTACCGGTACAGAATCAATGTGGAGGCTATATACAGGAGGTACCGGTACAGAGTCAATGTGGAGGCTATATACAGGGGCTACCGGTACAAAATCAACGTGGAGGCTATATACAGGGGGTACCGGTACAGAATCAATGTGCGGAGGCACCGGTTATTTGAGGTAATTCAGGTAATATGTACATTTAGGTAGAGTTAAAGTGACTATGCATAGATAATAACCAGAGAGTAGCGGAGATTAGCTGTTCAGGAGTCTTATGGCTTGGGGGTAGAAGCTGTTAAGAAGCCTTTTGGACCTCGACTTGGTGTTCCGGTACCGCTTGCTGTGCGGTAGCAGAGAGAACAGTCTACGACTAGGTTGGCTGGATTCTTTGAACATTTTTAGAGCCTTCCTCTGACACCGCCTGATATAGAGATGGCAGGAAGCTTGGCTCCAGTGATGTACTGGGCCGTACGCACTACCATCTGTATATTGAAGCAACATCTCCAGACATCAGTCAGTAAGTTAAAGCTTGGTCGCAAATGGGTCTGCCAAATGGACAATGACCCCAAGCATACTTCCAAAGTTGTGGCAAAATGGCTTAAGGACAACAAAGTCAAGGAGTGGCCATCACAAAGCCCTGACCTCAATCCCATAGAACATTTGTGGGCAGAACTGAAAAAGCGTGTGCGAGCAAGGAGGCCTACAAACCTGACTCAGTTACATCAGCTCTGTCAGGAGGAATGGGCCAAAATTCATCCAACTTATTGTGGGAAGCTTGTGAAAGGCTACCCAAACCATTTAACCCAAGTCAAACCATTTGAAGGCATTGCCACCAAATACTAATTGAGTGTATGTAAACTTCTGACCCACTGGGAATGTGATGAAAGAAATATGAGATGAAAGAAATAATTATCTCTACTATTATTCTGACATTTCACATTCTTCAAATAAAGTGGTGATCCTAACTGACCTAAAACAGGGAATTGTTACTAGGATTAAATGTCAGGAATTGTGAAAAAAATCATTTAAATGTATTTGGCTAAGGTGTATGTAAACTTCAACTGTATGTATATAAGGTTTCAGTTTTTTATTTTTAATATATTTGCAAAGATTTTGAAAAACTTGCTTTCACTTTGTCATTACGGAGTATTGTGTGGAGATTGCTGAGGATCTTTATTTATTTACTACATTTTAGAATAAGGCTGTAACAACAGAATGTGGAAAAAGTCAAGGGGTCTGAATACTTTCCGAATGCACTGTACTTGTAGCTCAGTGGCCTCGGCAAACATCTCAACATATATTTATCTCTGAGTCTTCTTGGGTACGGGAACAATGGTGGACATCTTGAAGCATGTGAGGACAGCAGACTGGGATAGGGTGAGATTGAAGATGTCCGTGAACACTCCAGCCAGCTGGTCTGCGCATGCTCTGAGGATGCGGCTAGGGATGCCGCCTTGCGAGGGTTAACATGCTTAAATGTCTTACTCACGTCGGCCACGGAGAACGAGAGCCCACAGTCCTTGGGACATTGTGTTATCCTCAAAGCGGGTGAAGAAGGTGTTTAGCTTCTCTGGGAGCAGGACGTCAGTGTCCGTAATGTGGCTGCTTTTCCCTTTGTAATCCCTGATTGACTGTAGACCCTGCCACATACGTCTCGTGTCTGAGCCGTTGAATTATGACTCCACTTTGTCTCTGTACTAACGTTTTGCTTGTTTGATTGCCTTGCGCAGGGCAACATATATGTATCTCTGAGACAAAAAGAGTATGCAGTATGCTCTCTCGTGATTAGTGGTACAGTTGGGCTGTGTGTGGTTGTTGATGGATAAAAACATATTTACAGTACATAGTACATATAGTCACTATATTCACTTTATTCATTTTCTTGATAGTTTGAAAACCAAATGATTTAGGATGGTCACTAGCGGGCTGAGACTTCAATGTTAAACAGCTTTGTGCAAAGAGCAGTCAGGTACATTTGAAATGCTCCATGGTACATGAAATTCAAATGCTACATAACCTGATATGTTGATTGACAACATAAATTGATATGCTGACATTTCAATGTTAAACAATGTATTTCTTTAGTATTTAATGCATATTTTAAGTTCTGCATGCTGCATAACGGCAGGTAGCCTAGTGGGGCGGCAGGTAGCCTACTGGGGCGGCAGGTAGCCTAGTGGGGTGGCAGGTAGCCTAGTGGGGTGGCAGGTAGCCTAGTGGGGTGGCAGTTAGCCTAGTGGGGTGGCAGGTAGCCTAGTGGGGTGGCAGGTAGCCTAGTGGGGTGGCAGGTAGCCTAGTGGGGAAGCAGGTAGCCTAGTGGGGAAGCAGGTAGCCTAGTGGGGAAGCAGGTAGCCTAGTGGGGAGGCAGGTAGCCTAGTGGGGTGGCAGGTAGCCTAATGGGGAAGCAGGTAGCCTAGTGAGGCGGCAGGTAGCCTAGTGGGGAGGCAGGTAGCCTAGTGGGGTGGCAGGTAGCCTAGTGGGGTGGCAGGTAGCCTAGTGGGGCGGCAGGTAGCCTAGTGGGGCGGCAGGTAGCCTAGTGGGACGGCAGGTAGCCTAGTGGGGCGGCAGGTAGCCTAGTGGGGAGGCAGGTAGCCTAGTGGGGTGGCAGGTAGCCTAGTGGGGAAGCAGGTAGCCTAGTGGGGTGGCAGGTAGCCTAATGGGGAGGCAGGTAGCCTAGTGGGGTGGCAGGTAGCCTAGTGGGGTGGCAGGTAGCCTAGTGGGGTGGCAGGTAGCCTAGTGGGGTGGCAGGTAGCCTAGTGGGGTGGCAGGTAGCCTAGTGGGGAGGCAGGTAGCCTAGTGGGGCGGCAGGTAGCCTAGTGGGGCGGCAGGTAGCCTAGTGGGGCGGCAGGTAGCCTAGTGGGGCGGCAGGTAGCCTAGTGGGGCGGCAGGTAGCCTAGTGGGGCGGCAGGTAGCCTAGTGGGGCGGCAGGTAGCCTAGTGGGGCGGCAGGTAGCCTAGTGGGGCGGCAGGTAGCCTAGTGGGGTGGCAGGTAGCCTAGTGGGGCAGCAGGTAGCCCAGTGTGGCGGCAGGTAGCCCAGTGTGGCGGCAGGTAGCCTAGTGGTTAGAGCGGCAGTTAACCCCACTAGGTGACAGATAGGCCAACCTACTATGACAGGATGTACGGCAGAAAGTTAGCCCTCGTGGCTGTCGAATGTCAGAACTTGACATTGTGATGACTGATGCTCAAATTACAATTGAAGGCGACTTTTCTGCTGATTTAACTCTTTTCACTTCCCCCTCTGTTTTGCTCCTTCTCCGTGTTAATATGTACACGTAGGTGTGTTATTTATGGATGACGCGAGGGACGTGTGGCCTGCAGGCACCGTTTCACACACAGCATCCATTATATTTAACAAAGTGCAGTAAATGTCGGAGCAGAAGCTTGAGGAGTGCGCCTGTGAACTCACCTGTCATAGCGCCCAACATGCACGTCAACATGAATACTCAGCAGGTCAAACCTCTCGCACCTTGAAACACCATTCAAGAGTCAGAGAGGAAACCTGACACCTAATCGATGGTGTCTACTGTAAGAGAACTGACGTTCTCTGTAGGACGGGTAGATGCTCCATCTTTATTGACTGACGTTGAGACTTCCGTTTTTATTGAGAATAGATGTTTTCTCCCACCTGTGGAGACATTATTGGACATACAGTAGATAGACTGTCTGATATAGGAGTGAATGTACTGTAGGAGTAAATGAGGAAAACGTCCAAACAGTTGAAGTTATTCTAGTACGAGCCACCATCTTAAACTGGCATGCTAGGTTAACATGGACCAAGTCTTCTGCTCCTCCCCATTACACAGTGAGATAGGGATGACAGACGGTTTAAAACGGTCCTGAGTGGTGCAACATATTCCTCCTTCCCTAACGTGTAAGAGACAAGAATACAGCTTAACCACACTGACACATTGCCTGGCTCCTGGCACGAGGACTGCCTGCTGCCTTTGGCAATGAGCACAGAGTTATATAGTCCAGTTATGCTGACAGTTCTCTTTCTGTATCCCTCCCTGTCTCCCTCCCTCCCTTTCCCTCTCTTGTTTTCTCCCCCAGGCCGTGACGAAGCCGGCACGTGGCAGAGGGGAGAGAGGATGCTGGGTCTCTGGTCCAGTGTTAGAACCTCCCTCTTGGGAAGCCGGCGTTGGATGCAGAGCCCCACGGGGCGCTGATCCCTCTTCCGTGTCTCTGTGATTTATGGCTACTGGGGATCTGGCCATTGCAGACTCCTCTCTCACTTTCACATTCACAAATACACACACACTGCACCACTGTACAAAGCCACACACACTGCACACCCGTGCCCAGTGCTGCCCCATAGAGTGACTCCTACACACACTGAACAAAATAATCTCTCTCAGCCTCCACACACACTGAGGGACGGAGCCACACTCACTGAGGGACTGAGCTACACTCACTGAGGGACGGAGCCACACTCACTGAGGGACGGAGCCACACACACTGAGGGACTGAGCCACACACTGAGGGACGGAGCCACACACACTGAGGGACTGAGCCACACACACTGAGGGACTGAGCCACACACACTGAGGGACTGAGCCACACACACTGAGGGACTGAGCCACACTCACTGAGGGACGGAGACACACTCACTGAGGGACTGAGCCACACACACTGAGGGACGGAGCCACACACACTGAGGGACGGAGCCACACACACTGAGGGACGGAGCCACACACACTGAGGGACTGAGCCACACACACTGAGGGACTGAGCCACACACACTGAGGGACTGAGCCACACACACTGCCCCATATAACCTCCCATTGCACCACTGTGTCCTATACACACCCCTCTGTGTATCCTCCACTCCCCCTGAGTGTGTAGATTAGCTCCAGTATGAGTCATGGATCGTCAGCCTAAGAGGCGCCTGCTTTACTAGCAGAGGTGGATCAATGGAACTGCACTGAGTGATGAGATTATATTCCTGAATTCGCATGGCTTGAGAAAAATCACCTGACAGCAGCCGTGCAAAGACTGACCCCCCCTAACTTCACTGTTTTTCATCACTGGACTGACTCTCACAGAACTGACTCTTCCTGGACTGACTCAAAGGACTGACTATGACTCACTGGCATCCCCCAGGGATAACCGTTATCCCTCTTTGACATTTACGACATGGCCATGTCCCTTTTTCTGAACCTGTTCTTTTTCTAAACTCGGAAGCCGTGGACTGGAGGTGAGAGCCAGTGGGCGGTCAGCTCCTCACCATGGTGTTGCCGCCCCCTGACAAACGCCACGTGTGCCTGACCACCATCGTCATCATGACCAGTATGGCATTCATGGATGCCTACCTGGTGGAGCAGAACCAGGGGCCCAGGAAGATTGGCGTGTGCATCATTGTGCTGGTCGGGGACATCTGCTTCCTCATCGTGCTGCGCTACGTGGCCGTGTGGGTGGGCGCCGAGGTGCGCACGGCCCGCCGTGGCTACGCAATGATTCTCTGGTTCCTCTACATCTTTGTACTGGAAATCAAGCTCTACTTCATCTTCCA